>NW_006921647.1:7671830-7687516 GCF_000298275.1 Orycteropus afer afer | reverse complement strand
TTTTTTTTTTTTTTTCCCTTTCACTTTCAAATTACACAACCTCTTGGATGTCTTCCCAATTCCCTTGGGAGTTTATTTCATGGTTTAATACAGAATGGCCCACTTTAAGCAGTTCCCTTTGTAAGTGTTAAATGGGGGCTCTTTGAAATGGGTCACTCTCTGGTTGGGCCAAGGAGAGCTATTTAATTAAATATCTTGAATATGTAGCTGGAGAGATAATTAGAAACATCTAAACACTTCAATGACATCACTTGAAGCAGATGGGACTATCTAAATAAAATCAGAAATATCTAGTTCTATCCCAAATTTAATTTTAGTTTTGTATTATTTCTCTTACTTATCCTACATATATATATCCATACATACATACATATATGTGCATTTTTCTTACTGTATCTTTTATAATGTAAAAATTAAATTCACAAGATGTACAACTTCATAGTATAACGCCAAAAATAAGCCTCAATTGAAAGTTACATATTGTTCAGCATTGATTAAATGCTGACATGGCTTAACTGAAATTGATCATTTTGAATAGCAGTGGAAGATGATCAAGACATCTGTGAGCAGAAAAAAGAAGTATCTATAGTCCTAAAATTCAATTACTTTCCAATTTAACTCTCCATGCTACCACTCCAGCTAACATCATAGGCTTGAACTAAAATGAAATTGGAGTTTTGGTGTTCCAGAAAGTATCTTTGAATAGACTTTAGTTTTGTTTTATTCCCTTTTGGTTAGAGAACTTAATACTAACTGTATAACTTCACAGTTCCTATTATAATTTTTCTTAAATTTAAGGCATTCATATTTAAAAATCAATCAAAGAAGTGTGATCACCTTTAATATTTATTTTAAAATTTTAAATCAGATTTTCAAAGAGACCATTTAGCCTTCTCATGAACATAAGGAAATATGTTAAGATAATTGAAAACTGGGTTTAATTCATTTTACTAGTTATCATTAGGTTATATATTAATCTAAGACAAGTCCAAACCCTGTCTGTGATTCTTGTTATATTTTTTTTTTTTGTTGTTGTTGTTGTTGTTATATTGTTTTTAAGGATATAGCTGCTTTTTTTTTTTTTAAGGCCTGGCTACCTAGATATTCCCTTTATTATCTGGTGACAAAAAGTAGATCTTACTTAGTTTCACACTAAATTACTCTAGAACAGGGTTTCTCAAACTTAATCATGCAACAGATCACCTAGAAGTCTTATTAAAAGACAAATTCTAGGCCCAACAACCAGGGTTTCTAATGGAGATCTGGGGTAGGGCCCAAGAATTCATAGTTTTATCAAGTTTTTAGATGATAATGATACCACCTATCTGTGAATTTCCCTCTCTAGACCCAGTGGGACACATATCATTGGAACTCATAGCATCCCTTTTTCTTCATCACCAAGTTCTTATTTATTCCAAACTAAAAAATCCTCTACTTTCTTAATTACATATATTTTATTTAATGTAATGATTATTCTAACCTTCTTGCCTTCTCCACGTACTTTCTCCTGCTTTAATGTTATGGCAGAACTCTCTATACATATATGAAATACCCAAAATGAGTCAGGAAAAGGTGATAAAATGTGCAACTCTAATCACATCACTAGGGAGCTCTGGTAGCATAGTGCCTAAGGCACTTGACTGCTAACCAGAAGACTGGTGGTTCAAACCCACCAGCCACTCCTCAGAAGGAAGGTTGGGCAATCCTACTTCTGTAGTGATACTGCCTCGGAAACCCAAGGAGGGGTTACTATGAGTCGGGGCCGACTCGAAGGCACATAACAACAACAACAATCACATCACCAAGGAGTTCTGTTGGCATGGTGGACAAAGTATTCAGCTGCTAACCAAAAGTTCAGCTGTTCAAACCCACCAGCCACTCTATAGGAGAAAGAGAAGGCAGTCTGCTTCTGTAAAGATTTACAGCCTTAGAAACTCTATGGGGGAGTTCTACTCTGTTCTATAGGGTAACTATGAGTCAGAAGCAACTTGATGGCAGTGGGTTTAGGTTTTTTTTTACATTAATTATATCATCTTTGACTACAAATCCTCCATCCATCCCCATTGACTAATAGGTGAAGGTCAAACTCCTTGGCCTCACATTTGAGGCTCTCCATGAACCGATCCCAATCTAATATCCATTCTTTCATTCATATCCATTCAAACAATGTTTGGTGAGATTTGGCTCTTTGCCAAGACCTGTCTGAGATGGTGCCACCTGAAGTGACACTTCTGCCATTTATCTCTTCTATAATGTTATAAAATTGAATATTTTTGTTTGTTTTTAGTTTCTCCCTGTTGCCTTTGCTCACATTGTTTCCACTATACTTTTCTGTACTTAAATCACAGGGACTATAATATAGTGTTTGTAGCTTAGTTTAGCATACCAGTTGCCATTGAGTCAATTCTGACTCATGGTGACCCAATGTGTTTCAGAGAAGAACTATGCTCACTGGGAACAGGTTTACTGGCCCGATGGAGCCTGGTGGAACCACTGAGACTATGGCCCCTAGCTGTCCTTCAGGTCTGGAATTGAACACACACCTGTAGCTTCCAGCCAAGCAGTAGACAGGCATACTAGTTGAGCAATTATCTGAGGAAGATATACTCCTTGGAGAGAACAAGAGAGAAAGAAGGGCTGCTCAGGCACAGGGAGACAGCTCAGGGGGTAGGAGTGCATGGAGGGATGGTCACAGGGAAGCGGTACCTATCGGGAGGAAGTGGGAGAGGAGATGTTGCATTGTGCTAGTGGTCAATGTCATGAGACAAAGTGTATGTGGTCTGCTGTATGGAAAGTGTATTTGCTCTGTAAATTTTCACCCAAATCACAATAAAAATAAAAATTAAAAAAAAAAAAAAAAAAAGAACTGTGCTCACTAGGGTTTTCAGTGTCTGAGTTTTCAGAAATAGATAACCAAGTCTTCCTTCCAAGGTGACTCTAGATAAACTCAAACCTCCAACCTTTCAGTTAGTCATCAAGTGCATTAACCATTGCAGCACCCAGGGCACCTAGCATAATACCTGACACAAGGTGTGCTCTTGATGAATGCTTGTTTTCATTATTCTCTTCTCTTATTCTACATTCTCTTAGTGCTTTACCCATGATAGTAATCATCTAACTATTGTTTTACTTTGATTTAGTTATGAGTTTGTGTCTGACTGAGAGATAACTCTATGCCTTGAAGACAGGAGATGCTTAATAAAAAAAAATTGAGTGTCACTACTTTTATTACCAGTGTTTTAAAGTATGAGAATGTTTTACAAAGTTCTGTTCAAAAGTATGAAAAACATTACTGGATTTTTGAGACACATGCAAAAAAATTGAATTTATTTTAATTAGAATCTAGGAATCACTGAGCTTTGCTCAAATTAGCTTTCACTTAGCTATTTTCTAGAAAACTAGAAATCATATTCTGGTTATTAGAATGACAGGAAATGGAGAGAGAGCTGAAAGTGTGCTCAATGGGGTGGAGAGGATTGTAAGTGACAGGTGGTCACCTAGTTGCATTCTGCAGTTGGCTAAATCATGGAAACTGGCAGTAGTGTTGTTTGTCAAAATGGTTACCCAAGGAAAACAATGAAGGTCATAATTCTAAGCATTGTGCTGTCAATATCAGTGCCTGCTTTATCCAGAAGCAATGAAGTATGATAGGAAGAACCTGAAGAGAGAGTCAGGAGAGGCTGCTTTAGGCTTGCTTCCATTAGCTGCAAACCTTAAGTCAGTACTGAACATCTCCCAGATTTGCCTTTATCGAGCTATAAAATGAAGGTTTGTGGCAAGTGACCCGTGTTTTTTCCAGCTCAGATATCCAATTCTATGAGTGTTTCTGCAACATTAACACTGCAAACAGGTAGAATTCCTATTTGCCATTGTAGTGTTTTAATGGAAGACTTATGCAAACTTCTTATTACTCACTGCTCATTGCACATTTACTGAAATTATCTGTCTACAGTAGTTTTCAACCAGGCATGATTTTGCTCCAGAAGGCAATGTCTGAAGGTATTTTCAGTTGTCACACTGGGTGTGAAGAATGCTGGTGGTGTTACTGGCATCTAGTGGGTAGTGGTCAGTGATGCTGCTAAACATTCTACAATGCACAGGATAGCTCTCCATTCTTCTGCAAGTATCCAGCCTGAAATGTCAATGTGCTCAGTTGGAGGATACCTGCTCTAGGTGGTAAGCTTTATAGGAAGTTATTTCTTTAACATCTGGAAGGATGCTGGGCACAGAGTAAGAGTTCAGCATATTTTCGTTAGAACTAAAATTTGTATTTTAAAAGTATCTGACATTCCTAGCTCATTAATCATTTCTTTGAGATAAGATAACATGAAGATCTCTCTAAAAATGTATCTGTGACTCATGGATGGGTGACACATGGGTTGATTTATTACATCAAGTGTTCAGTCATTTACTAGGACACATCCTGCCTTGTTTAGAGGTGAGGAGTCAGGAGAGGATGCATATACACCATGAAGTGCTGTTCATTATAGGATCCTATCATGTAGAATATCAAAAGGACAATTCAGCCTGAGAACTTTTAAAGCTTTCTCATCACTACCTTAAGATGTGCAAGCTATATTTAAATTAAAAAAACAGTATTACCAAATTATAATTAATTATATAAAATAATTATTTCTGAAATTTAATTACTAATATACCAACATTATGAATAAAATGTAGAATCAAATCACATAAACTTCTGTATACAAGTTTAGGCCTGGAATATCTAGTTGATATCCCAACCTAAACACAAATGAATAGGTTCCATATTTCATAAACAATTCTTCAAAACATCGTTTATATGACAATTTGTCAAAGCCCAAACTGTTACTTGTTATTTTAGAATGTAATAACATAAAGAACATTGGAATACTTTGGTGTTAAGGTCTACATAAGTTATAAAAGTTAAATGATTTGGCCAGATTTCTTGGCTACACTACCAGTATCTCCAGTAAGTCCAAAAGGAATGAAATTTTTACTGCATATAAATACTCTTTCCTTAACTGGATTCTCAGAGACAGAGATGAGAAAGAAAAAGAAAAGTTCCCAGACTTTTTTTCTGATCTTCTCCATATATTTTGTAAATAGTTATGTAAACTATTTGTCAAGCTATCAGATATCATCAAAAAATTTTAATTGGAATTTTTAATATTGATTTATAAAAATTAGGTCATTAAAATGCTTCCTAAACATATTCTTGGACTCTGAGTCTCTAAATACACTGATGTTTTAAATTTCTAAAGTCATTGTACTAGACATACATTTATGTTAACATTTATGCTTCAAAATTCTATGTAAGACCATTCAATTATAAGTGTTTTATTATGATGATGCTATATTATGTGTGAAGTTCCAGATCTTATCAGATGTCTTGGGGTAGGAAGAAGAATATTGTGTCATGGACTTGATCCCTAATTTCCTCTCTCTGGGGAAACAGCTGGGCGATAGAATGCTGTGTCCTGAACATCTAAGATAGTTTAGCTGGAAACAAAAGTTGTTCTTTAATTTAAAACCAAACTCACTGCCATCAAGCTGAATTTGACTCATAGCGACTGCTTCTTGGGTTCCAAGGCAGTGTCACTATAGAAGTAGATTGTTCTTAAGTGAAGATGCTAATATAAATGGAAATTAGTAATGGGATGATTAATATGTCCTTAGAAGTAAATCTCCCTGGTGCCTTCAATCATTTTTGTATGCTTTCTTATGATTGTTTCAACAATTTCAGGTTCCTAGGCATGAAGAATAAGAAGGAGAAGGAGAAGAAAGCAAAGATAAGATATAAGATATTTTAATCATTATACATAACTTATAGACCTCTGGTAGCATAGTGCCTAAGGCACTTGACTGCTAACCAGAAGGCTGGCGGTTCAAACCCACTAGTCACTCCTTGGAAGGAAGATGAGGCAATCTACTTCTGTAGTGATACTGCCTCGGAAACCCAAGGAAGGGTTGCTATGAGTCGGGTCCGACTGATGGCATATAACAACAATAATACGGAGCTCTGGTGGCATAGTGGGAAAGGCATATGGCTGCTAACCATAGGTCAATAATTCAAACCCACCAGCTGCTCTGCAGGAGGAAGCTGAGGTAATCTACTTCCATAAAGATTTACATCCTTGGAAACCTAATGGGAGTCGCTATGAGTTGGAATTGACTCAGTGGTAGTGGGTAGATTTATACATAACTATAAATTTGCATACCTGCCTGATTGGAACATGCATACATGTGCATGTGTGTGTGCATACATGTACACCCAGCAAACCCATCCACCTGCTTCTTGGAATCCCTATTGCATTGGCATCAGAAGTGTGAACTCATCTGTAGTCTTCTGTTTTTTAAGGACTCCTTTAATCTGTCATAAGGAGTTCTGGCGGCATAGTGGTTTTGAGGTTTTTTTTAATCTGTCATAAGGAGCTCTGGTGGCATAGTGGTTAAAACATTTGGCTGTTAACCAGAAAGTTGGCAGTTCAAACTCACCATCTGCTCTGTGGGAGAAAGATGTAGCAGTCTGCTTCCATAAAGATTTACAGCCTTGGAAACCCTAAAGGGCAATTCTACTTTGCTATAAAGGATTGCTATGAGTCAGATTCAACTTGAAGGAAGTGGGTAGGTTATACTGTCATATGTACAGAACTAAATACACACGAATTCATTCAACAAATGCCAAGTGAATGCCTCCTCTGACATCTCTTCCAGCTGTAGGAGATACAGCAGGGATGACATAGACAAAATCTCTCCTCTCACCAAGCCTATATTCTAGCAGAGAGAGGCAGACAATTGACTAATTAAATAAAGTAGATCATTTCAGATCTTAATAACTTTCCAAACAGCTAATTATTCATTTCCTATCATGTGCACTAAACAGCAATCACTCATTTCATAAAACAAATGGTAACATAATGAGGATGAGCAGTGGTGGTGGGGCCTTTCAGAGAAGTAGCATTTGAGTTGAGAACTGTATATGAAAATCTGGGGCAAGAGTGTTCCCAGTAGAGTGAATAGTAAGTGCAAAGGTCATTAGGTGGGAGGTGGAGATAGAATACAAGGTGATTGTAATTCAGTTAGTGGGAGGAGAGTATAAAAGAAAGTCACATATTTGAAAGGCCCTGATTATCACAGATTTTTTTTTTTTTTAATTCTGGGTGTAATGAGGAACCACTGAAGGGTTTTACATCATCAGTAGCCTGATCTAACATATTAAAAAGATCACACTGAGTATTGTAGAGAGAATGTATGGTAGAGGGACAAAAATTAGGGGAAGAAGTAAGTTAGGATACCATTACTATAATCCAAAAAGAGGGCAGTGCTTTGGACTATGATAGGAGCAGTAAAGAAAGAAAACATGTAAGCAGAGTCCAAATATCTTTTGGAGGCAGATCAGTCAAGCCTTGCTCAGTCAAGAATAAGGGGTAAAATGAAACAAGGACAAATCCCAGATTGTTGTATTGTATTGAACATCTGGAGTGGAAAGTGATTCAGTTTACATAATACACATGCAATAAAACACCCTCACTCTGGAAACTTCTTTCCCACTTTTCCCTCAATCCATTTTTTGAGATCCTTCTCAAATGCTACCTCCAATAGGTAGGCTTCCTTGATGACTCATATCATTTGACAGTGGTTATAGTATTATGGCTTGTAATTGGTATGACTTTTTATATACATATCTCATTTGTTTTACTAGACACTTGAGGACATGGTCTATCTCGTATCAGTTTTTGACATCCCCAACATCAGCTTTGGATGGTTGGAGTGGGTGGTTGGAGTCTACCCAGTGGCACCTTGGAAGAAAGGCAAGGAAATCTACATCTGAAAAATGGGCCATTGAAAACCTATGGAGCACAGTTCTATTCCGACACATATGGGGTTGCCATGAGGCAGAGATGACTTAATGGCAGCTGGTTTAACATCAGTATACAGTTTCTAATGGATAGTTACTGGGACCTAAGTTCAGTTTTCTCAAGACAGTCCTGGATTTAAACCTAATTATTACTAGTTACCTCCTTTACTTTTAGAAGTGTTCTTGGTTTGAGTGATAAATTTTATTGTAATCCTACATACATAGGAAATACTACCTATTTCTAAGATCAAGGCTGTGTATATGCATGCAACACAAAGAGGAAAGCTGAAGTTGCATTTTGGAATCCTCCAGATTCCATGAACCTCCAAAGAAAGAATCTTCTAGTAAGGGACCCATTGAAAAATGAAGACTCTTTATACTGCAGAAATCCCAGTTTGGTCTACAGACAGGAAATAGAATGCAGAATGGAGATCTGAGGATATTTCAACCTTTGTACCTCAAATCTTGATATTTAAGGTAAATATACATTTTGGTTTTTAGGTAAATTCTGTAATTTTCCACTGACATGCAAAGTAGTTTCAGCAGATGTAAGAAAGTGGGATTTCCAGATTGTACACTATGTACTCGAGTTTTTCTCACCTCTCTATTTTAATCTGAGAAGAATTAAGGAGGGTTTGAAACTTGCTAATAACTATCCCAATGATTATTTTTACAAACATGCCTTCACAGATTTTCAAAGTGAAGGATTCATAGCTAGGCTCATTCCTTGTCAACACATTTGTTTGTTCTCTAGTGGACAACACCCTAATCACTTTCTCATCTCATACATTTTATGCCTGAGTGAACTTTTTTCACAATACAGACCAAGAGTCCTTTGGGCAAGTCCTTTCCTCTGTGCATAGCACAACTCTGTGATCTTGGAGGTGCTTATCCAATAAGCTGTGATTGGGAGGGCCCACTGTTTTACACATCATGAAGTTGTCACTCATATGCTCAGAGAGATTTAATTCCTAGTTTCTTCTTGTTCTGGCTTTAGCAGGAAGATGTGTATTTTAGCAATTTTGTTTCTGTGTCCTTTGCTTGTGTTTTTTGAATCACTTCACATTTTTTAAAAAATAAGTATTATCTTTACAGATGATACAGAATGTGAGGCACAGTTTGTTACTCTGCTTCTTTGTATAACTCTTTCTTTGTTTGATGGCTGGTTTTATGTGTCAACTTAGCAAGGTAATGGTCCCAGTTTTTGTTCAGATACCAGATAAGATGTTGATATGAAGAATTTACACGTGATTAACTGTTAAATCCCATCACCCCTCTATTAGTTGCACTGTGGAAGCTTGTTCATTGCTATATGCTGGAAGCTATGCCTCCACTCTTTCAAATGCCAGCAAGTCACCCATGGCTGACAGGTTTTAGTCGAGATTCCAGACTAAGACACACTCGGAACAAAGACCTAGTGATCTACTTAAGAAAATTTGTCAATCAAAATCCTATTGATCACAATAGAATACTGTCCAGTGTAGTGTTGGAAGATGAGTCCTGTAGGTTGGAAGTCACTCAAAACACACAATGGCCACAACACTGGATTTGAGCATACCAAAGATGGCACTAGACTGCAAAATATTTTTTATTTTTATGTTATGCATGGGGTTGCCATGAGTTAGAGTCTACTCAATGACAGCAAACAAAAACGTTTCAATCAAATGACTTTAAATACAGATTATTCTCCATAATGTGGGTGGGCCTCAACCAATTAGTGGAAGGTTTTGAGAGAAAAAATTGAGATTTCCAGAGGAAGGAGGATTCTGCTTCAAAACCCTGTTGGAATTTCTAGCCCACCATCTGGCTTATTAATTTTGGAAATAAGGTTGTTGGATTCTCCAGACTGCTACCTTACCTGTGGATTTTGGGTTTGCCAGTATCCACAACTGCATGAGTCAATTCCTTAAAATAACTCTCTCTATATATGTATATATCTATTCGATTGTCTCCATTTCTCTGGCAAACCCCACTGACTTGAATGAAGCATCCTCAGACTTCACATACAGCTAAGCCTCACCCCAGGCATGGTCCGTACCACTTGGTCTCATTAGATCTCTGTCTTGGTTAACCCCAAACTTTTTAATGGCCAGTTAGGTAAGAATTAAAGTTTGGCTCAAATCCTGAATTTAGCCAACATATTTCTAAATCTCAGTAAATTTGAATCTATCTTTTTTATTTAAAAAGGCCAAGCTTTCAAATGAATACTCATAAGTAACAGTAATATAAAATATAAAAAATTTCATTAATCCTCACATGAATAAAGAAAGTACAATGCTAAAACATATTCAAGAGAAATAAATATTTGTCACTTATTCACAACTTTGTATGAAACTGATGATGAGTGCTCTGCTTAAACTCTGATATAATCCTCCCTTCAACAAGAGGAAGGAAGCACATTGTACCAACCAGTATCTCTACTCTACAAATGGGGAAGCAGATGAAATTCCTTGTGCCAGGTCCTGCAGGTAGGAAGGACTCACTCATCTTTCTAATCTCTGCTTGATAATTGGAACTTGAGCACAGTAATGATTCAGTGGTAGAATTCTCACCTTCCACTTGGGAGACCTGGGTTCAATCCCAGCCAATGCACCTCATGCACAGTCGCCACCCCATCTGCCAGTGGAGGCTTGGGTGTTGCTATGGTGCTGAACATGTTTCAGTGGTGCCTCCAGACTAAGACAGACTAGGAAGAAAGGTTCAGTGATCTACTTCCCAAATCAGCCAATGAAAACCCTTTGGCTCACAATGGTCAGATCTGCGATGTGTCCTGAGGAGAGCACAGAACTGGGTAACTTTTAGTTCAGTTGTGCATGGGTTTGCCATGATTCAGGGGCCAACTTGATGTCACCAAACAACCAATGTTACGTTTAGATTCTCTACCCTCAGATATCCTTGATTTCAATAATCTTTCCTTTATACCAACAAAACAACGCTGAATTTTCAACACATCTGCATTTTAACTATATGTTTTAAATTACTTCCCTTCAGAGAAGTAATTATTATACTTTTTTAAAAGAAATATTTTCCCTTAAATTTGCACTCTAAGCTAAGGAGCTCTGGTAGCGTAGTAGCTAAGGCACTTAACTGCTAACCAGAAGGCTGGCGGTTCAAACCCACCAGCCACTCCTCAGAAGGAAGGTTGGGCAATCTACTTCCCTAGTGATACCGCCTCGGAAACCTAAGGAAGGGTCGTTATGAGTCGGGACTGACTCGAGGGCACATAACAACAACAACAACAACAAGCTATGCATGCATTTACTGAGGCCTGGCTATCCTGGACTGGCAAAGATGATGTATTCCTGCCCATCACAGTACAGCTCAGTTGTACAGTGCTTTCATAAAGCATCTCGGTCTATTTCACTGCCCTGGTAGATCTATTTAGGTTCAGGCCCTGTTCAGGAGACTCTATGCAGATCGTTGAGTTCCTGGGTTAATCTGGATTTACAATTATGTTGAAAATCTCACAAAAGCCTGATCGATCAGAGTCTTACAGATCCACCTTGGAGATAACTAAGCAAGGCCTTTTCACATGGAGTATAATCCTCAGACAATTTCTGACCCCCATGAGAGGTCTACACAGCCCTGCTCTCAGGGACCAGGTAAGGAAGAGGGCAGCCACACTGTTGAGGACTCTGAAATTTACAACTTGGCACAGCTCTACTCCATATGCTTGTCTCCAAGTCCTTGAGTTTTCATAGCACTTGGGGCATATCAGGGAGGGCCTGAGTCCATAAGAAGGGTGGGATGTTACCATGCTGTTCTTTCTGGAGTTGGCCTCTCAGATGCCCTTAGGACTCTGGCCATGGTAATTTATCACTACTGGACAGGAATTAAGGTACACGTGTTGACATATTCACAATTCATTGTCTATAGGTTCAGCTATTATCAAGTCACACTCACAGAGATATTCAAGAAGAGACAAATTGGTATGTACCCATTGGAAAAAGTAGTAGGAATTTAATAAAGAGAAGAAAACATTTCTAGCTAATTTCTGATCTTCCATCCTCAGCAACTTGCCCAGAATGTTTCCTCCTTTTATTTATAAAATAATTTAAATATTTGTACTTTTAAAAGTTAAACTTATTGTACCAATGACAGAGGGAAGAGAATTATCTTGAGGTTTGTTGATAATGGATAAATGGCCAAGTGCAAGTAACCAAACTCTTAGACTGAAAGCCTATCTGCACTAATCTTTCATTTGTTAGCACAGTCTGTGACTACTCCAGGAGTTAATGCTGTCTTCTTTGTAGAAGAGTGGTGTAGTTTGAATCACTGAGTTTTTAGAAAAGAGCACACCTTTTTCATTAGTTGGAACGTTAATGTATTTAACTTGAGAATGTACCTAATGGGTGTTGTTGTTGTAGGTAGCCATTGAGTTGATTTCAGCCCATGGTGACCTCACGCGTGCAGAGTAGAACTACTCCATAGGGTTTTCAAGGATGTAGCCTTTCAGAAGCAGATCACTCAGCCTCTGGGGACACAAACTGCCAATCTTTCAGCTATCAGTTGAGTGCTTAACCATTTGTGCCACTGGGGACTCCTCCTAAATAACTAGGTACTAGAAATGCTAATTTTATATCTCACTTAATTTCCACAATCACATGGTAATGTAAAATATTATTGTTGTTATAGTTCTTTCCTTTTACCATTGTGAAACAGTGGGAGTAGGATTATCATCAGACCCTGTCTAACTTAACAGATGGTGGTGCGGGGGGGGGGGGGGGGGGGGGGGAGGACGGAATGACTAGGATCAGCTCAAAGCTGATTCCCTTGAGGTAGAGGTCAGACTACCTCTACCCTCCAAACTTTTTACAAATCCTGATACCAGTTGTCCCTCCCATGGCAATCTCTACTTCTCTTTAGAGTTTGATAATCTGTTGCAAAGGCCACACAGCACTAACAGACCATACTTACAGTTAAGTGGTTTATTAAGGAAGTAACAGGCTACAATTCGATACCAGGATCGGGAAACATGTAGGCGAAGCATCCCTTCTTTAGTGCAGGACAGCTCTCTCTCAGCTCCTTGACCCTGTAAGGCCTCCTCTTGGCCCCCTGAGGGTGAGTTCCTCTGGTGGTGGGGGGTTAGGTCTGAGGTCTATTGCTGGTGCTGGCTTTGCCACTGGGCCCCTTCTGGGCCTCTCATTGTTCTCAGTGTTACCGCCCTCAATCTGTGTTATAGCTCTTTTAAGAAGTTCCGCGCTTACCCTCTCTATGCTTCTTCTCTCTTCTCTTCCTTCTTCTTCCTGATACTTCTCTTCTTCCTTCTTTCTGCCTCTAAAACATCTATGGGGCTGGCTGCTTAAATACACAGATTTTTTGTCAACTTCAAGGCACAGCACACCCACCAGGGCAACAAAATGACCAATCCTCTCTCTGACCAATCCCCTCTTGGTAGTCCACTAGCACTTCATTTACACAGTAGGCTACAATTCACCTCATTTGCATAGTCTAGTGACCAGTCCCTGCGAGGTGCATAGCAATCACGGCAGGGTATAGCCTAGGATCAGACAAAACCAGTTTGTTTACAACTTATTCAGGAAATATCAATCAATCTGGACAAAAATAACAAACCCTCTGGGGTAGAAAACTAGGGCAAAGGTAACTCCTCAGAGCTTAGGGGAAAAATCTCTCAAACTGTTTTTCCAGAACCAAAGCAAAAGGCCACATAAAGGAATTCATTTCACCATAGCAGCTAAGGAAACTGAGACTCAGAGGGGTCAAGTAATTTGTCAAAGGCACTCAGCTAGAATTCCATAGTTGTTTTTTTTTTTCCACTGACGTATGTGATCACTCTTCATCTACTCACTCTCTCTTCCTTCAGTAATATAAAAATCATTTATTTTCTTAAAATAAAAGAAGAGGGAAATATTGCAAGTGCTGTCTGGTTTGGCATAGCCAACTTGAGCAATGATGAAGCAAATGAAGGAAAATTTATCATGTGCATGTCCATAGGGATCAGATGTAGAGGACGGAAGGCTCAACGAAATCTTTCAGTGCAAATTTGCCAAGTCCCTATCAAGTGTAAGGCACAGCCTGACTCACCACAAATATAGAGTGAAGGAGCAACTCAGACCTCTGGGTTTACCACTTTACCTACTGTCCAACTGTGTGATTTACCCATGTGTACTTAGGACCCTCCTGCCTAGGTAAAGATTACACCACCCTCTCCAAGTGTGATTCTGCAGTAAAGGAGAAAATTGTGTGCAAAACATCTAGCTCATGATATGACAATAATAGATGCCCGATAAATGGCATTATGTTAGTCCTTAGGAAGCCTGTCAAACATGGGAACCAGTGGCTAGAATGGAAATGATAGATAGATGGGGAAAAAAAAAAAAAAAAAGAACTAGGCAACCACCTATGGGAATTATGAGGAACTGGATAACACAACAGCAAGCATAAATGTCCACTGCCTGCCTAGTATTGTTGGGAGGGCTTCAGATGCTTAAACACCAGTTGCTGTCAAGTCAGTTCCGACTCACAGCAACCCCATGTATGTCAGTGTAGAGTTGCGCTCAGGAGGGTATTTTTTTCAATGGCTAATTTTCCTGGGTAGATCATCAGGGCTTTCTTCTGAGGCACCTCTGGGTAGACTCGATCTGTTAACCTTTGGATTAGCAGCTGAGACCTGTTCAATCCTCACAAGTGAAGAGGAAACTGAGGCACAGAGAGGTTAATGTGACTTGCCCACAATCACGTGCAGCTAGTGATGGACAGAGCCAGGATTCAAGTGCAGGCATGTCACGCCAGAAACAGCCTATGTAACCAACACCCATCCTGCTTTTCAAGACACTGAAGCCATTATTAGGTGTATAGAAGTGACTGAAACATTATCTGGACTATAAGGAGTAGATCATCTTCTAGAACTCAATCTTACACGGTCTCTCATTGTCTAACTGCTTCATAGATGTAACTCTCATTTTCCCTAGTGAACCATCAGATCATGACTGTTAATATTAATTCTACATAGCACCTAGCAAATCTGAGGCACCATGAAGACATTCCAAAAACTGTGTGATGAGTGGAGGGAAATACTACATTGAAGCCCAACATCAGAGAATGCAAAAAACCTGGTATTTCCTGGAATACAAAGACTAACCTAGTGTGCTGCTGTAATCAGGAATAAGGTTGCTTTGAGGGAAGCAAAACAATTACATAAACAAGAAATGTCCCTGTACACACAAAAAACACAATAGCTGCTGACTTTTGCCTTGATGCTGTTATATTTTAATACCAAAGACAATAGGATAAAAGCCATAGACATATACCCAATCAATACTCGAATGCATGTCAACATATATTTATGCAGAAGGGCAGACAGATAAATAACTACAGATGTAATTACTTTTATTCTATGTGAATAATAGTTACATGGTCATAGCCTGATCATTTTTTTCTATTTAATTGTCCAAGCATTAAAAAGCTATATCTACAACTCAATGAAAAAGAAATACTTCAAAATGTTTATAAGTATTTTTCTTTTGACAGTCTTAATAATGTAATGTTTTTAGCAATAACCTTAGGAATCCACCATCTTCAGAAATGAAAAGATACTTATTTTTCATTTACAGCATTTTCAAGTGTCATGATGTATGAAATATGGTTCTATCTCAATTTGGTAGACAATTATTTATGTCTGCTGGTCAGTCATGAATGTGATTAAACCCACAACACATATTAGTTGTTGTTGTTGTTAAGTGCCGTCGAGTCGTTTCCCACTCATAGCGACCCCATGCACAGCAGAACAAAACACTGCCCGATCCCGCGCCAGCCCCACAATCCCTGCTATACTTGAGCCCATCATTGCAGCCACCGTGTCAATCCATCTCGTTGAAGGCCTCCC
>NW_006921647.1:7651987-7671285 GCF_000298275.1 Orycteropus afer afer | reverse complement strand
CCACGTTTTTCTTCATACAGTCCAGCTTCTCGGATTATTTGCTCAGCATATAGATTGAATAAGTGTGGAGAAAGAATACAACCCTGACGTTTAAGCACTCCCTTCTTGATTTTAAACCATGTAGAAAAATGTTAATACTGTAATATGATTTTGGAGTGCATAATATTTTAGCAGGCAATCAAGTTAAAGGAAACAAATATTCTTTCTGTGTTAATGAATAATGCTTTTCAAATGTATCAAGTTTTGAGGAAGTTTCTTGGCTGCCAGAAAGAGAATAGCTACCTTGAATTACAAAAAGGAGTTTAATCCTCTTTCTCTCAACTATTACTTTTATTTCTAGTGGAATTTCTACAGTTCATTTAATTCAGGGTTCAAATTTGTATGGTCACATATTTATCAAAATGTTAAATATATTTATTAGGAGATTTGGTATATATTTATTAGATGAAGGAAAAAATAAGACCTGTTCTCTGGATGATTACAGTGATTGTGATACTTTAAATTATTCCAAAAAAGAAAGCTGGATGTATTTTAATGACTCAAATGGTCAAAGACCCTGCAGCACGTTGTACCTTTTCTCCCACAGAGTGTATGCTTCTGCTGTCAGAGAGGACTGTATAAACGGGTAATATAAAAAGACAAATATTATTTCCTATTGGTAATGCTTGTCCACATTAGGGAACACAGAACTTTCAAACTGGAAAAAAAAAAAAAAAAAAAAAAAACTGCTCTTAAAATGTTCCCATCTGCTCTAGATAAGAACAGTTAATGAATAATGAAGGAAGTGGTGTCTTGAAATGAGACGGGTTCATTGTTCTCCTGGAAAGAATTTTAGACTAATTCTCCTATGACTGTACAACTAAATGGGTCTATAATGCAGCATTTTTAATGTTAATAATCTACTTGCACAAACCAAACCAAGCAAATAGCAAGTCAAATATTGAATCTCTTTGTAATTTAAAAAAAAAAAAATCAACACTGGTCATAGATAAGGCCTTAGTGGACACTCTTCATGTCTCTCCTGCCTTCTCATCTTTGGGGTCTTAGCAGAAATGTATTTTGTTTAAAATGTTGAATTTCTTTTACTGAGTAGCTCTTCTGGATAAATATTACTCTGAAAATAAAAAGGGTTCTTCAGAATTCCTCTAAAACAGATCAGCTATGAATTGTAATTAATTGTCAAATTTATTAATTTGTATCACTCACTCACTCACTGCCATCCAGTTCATTCTGACTCATAGCAACCCCCTTTGGATTTCTGAGGCTGTAAATCTTTACAGAAGTAGATTGCCCCATCTTCCTTCTGTGGAGCAGCTGGTGGGTTTAAACTACCAACCTTCTGGTTAGCAGTCAACTGCTTTAGGCACTACACTACCAGAGCTCCTTAAAAGTGGTATAGCTTATGAATAACTAGTAGCTGATTAAGGAGTAAGATTACAAAGATTAGACATATGTAAGGCTTAAATTTACTGATCAATATTGAAAGCATTATGGCAGGCTCAGTTCACTAGACCCCATGAGGTATGTCGTTGATTTGTGACTTAGAAGACCTGATGTGTTTCAAAGTAGAACTGCTTCATAAGGTTTTCTGGCCTGTACTCTTTATGGAAGCAGATTGCCAGGTCTTTTTTTCCCACAGAGCTGCTGGTGGGTTCAATCCACAAATCTCTCAGTTAGCAGCCAAGAATAAACCATTTGCGCCACCTGGGGACCTCACATGCCAAGATACATGACATTATGCTTTTTTTAAAAGTTGGAAAGATACTTTTATCATTTTAGAAGACCACTTAAAAGTATCAATATAAAAAGCTATACTAATCTTGTGCCTGCTTGGGAAAAGTTATCAAGGGTTTCAGTGGGGACCAATGGATTCATTTACTCACTCAATCAATCAGAAAGAGTTATGGAGCTCCTACTAGATGTTGTGCATGACTTATAATATTGCTGTCAATAAATTCTGCCTGAAAGTCTTGACAATGAAACCCAGTAAGCTCTTGGCGTTTCTAGGTCCTCTTTTCAATGAAAGGCCTAAGAGGCAGAGTGATAGGGATCCAGATACTTTCTCTTTTCATGGGTAAGAGCCTATCCTGTGTTAATGCCGAATGGCAAGAGAAGGAAAGGGAGTAAGAAGAATAATGACTATAAAATTCTCTGCTTGATGCCTGATTTTTGGAGCAGTATTACTATTATTACTTTTATTATTATTATTCAGGATAGAAAGACAAGGATGGTGGTGACATTGGCTGAATCTGAAATGAAGAGGATATGAAAGCAGTGAAATGGAAAGGGAGGACCACAAACAGGAACCTCAAGCTTATTTTTCTCCAGTTAAATAATTTCTATAGTGAACAGGATTCTGTTTTTACTTGCTGTTTATTTCTTCTTCCCGCTCCCATCTGCTTTTCACTCATGTTCTGTGCTTTATTCTCCCAAGCCGCTGATATCCAACTTCAGAAAATATTTCATTAACAATTAGGAAGTTACAGCTAATGACTGACTGAAAGCTCACTGTGTGGGCCCGGGAATGGTGGGAATTCTTACTTATGGGCCTACTTAGATTAAGTTTGTCCAAAGACAGTTATGCACAGATAACTGTATTTTCTTTTCCTGTCTTTGTGTGCTAACAGCTATAGATCCCCAGGCCCAAGAAAGAGGGCATGAAGGGCTTCAGCATGATGGACTTCCTAGATCAAGGGCATGAAATGACTTACACAAGATGGAGAACTGCTGGCTAGGTACCAATACAGCAAGAGAGCTGTCCCAGGAATGGTCAATGGGCCAGAAATCAAATACATCAGCAATTCAATGGTGCTATTAAGGACCCAGAAATCCCTAAGTGACACAAACTGTTAAAGGTTTAAACTATTAAACTATTAGCCAAATCGTTGGTGGTTCTAACCTACTCAGAGGTGCGTCAGAACATAGGCCTGATGATCTGCTTCCAAAAGGTCAAATCTTTGAAAATCCTCTGGAGCAGAGTTCAATTCAGCACACAGGGGTTGCCTTGAGGTGGAACTGATGCAACAGCAACTAACAAGAACATGAAAAACCCTATCAGAGAATGTCCACAATGACTGTTGTTGTTAGGTGCTGTTGAGTCGTTTCTGACTCATAGCGACCCCTTGCACAGCAGAACGAAACACCGCCTGATCCCGGCCAGCTCCACGATCCCTGCTATACTTGAGCCCATCATCGCAGCCAACGTGTCAATCCATCTTGTTGAAGGCATCCCTCTCTTTTGTCGACCCTCCACCCTACCAAGCATGACATCCTTCTCCAGGGAATGGTCCCTTCTGACAACATGACCAAAATAGGTGAGACAAAGTCTGGCCATTCTTGCTTCCAAGGAGCATTCTGGCTGCACTTCCTCCAGGACAGATCTGTTAGTTCTTTTAGCAGTCCATGGTACTTTCAGCATTCTTCGCCAGCACCACAACTCAAAAGCATCAATTCTTCTTTGGTCTTCCTTATTCATTGTCCAGCTCTCACATGCATACAAGGCGATTGAAAATATTATGGCTTGTGTCAGGTGCACCTTAGTCCTCAAGGAGACATCCTTGCTCCTCGGCACTTGAAAGTGGTCCTTCGCGGTTGACTTTCCCTCCATAAATTATGTTTTATGACAATAAAACATAATTGGAGAAATGCAGAAATTAATCTGCAATCTGAGGCTCTTTCTGAAGTTCTGCATCCCATTTTGGTTGACAGGGTTAAGAAAAGGAAGCTAATTTGATTTAAAAGTTTGAAAATATGATCTTTGATGAAAGGTTAAAGGAATTGGGGTTCTTTGGGCCAGGTAAAACACAACTGCACAATTGACTTAATAAATGTCAGATACTTGAAATCAACTTCAACATCTAGACATCTGAAGCTGACAAAGTAGAGTTAAATTGCAGTAAGAGACTTTGTTTTAACTTTAATAAGGAAGTTCCTGGAAGGCATCTAAATCTCTTACTGCAATTTAACTTAATGTTACAAGGTTAATTAAACACAAACAGGCTACCAAGGAAAGCTGTGGAATCTTGGCTCCTAGATAGAAAACCACATATCTTAAATCGTTTAGGTTTACATCTGCCTAGACTTAAGAGACTGGATTGAATAACTCCCAGAGTGTGCTTACAGCATTATAATTCTATAACTGATTTTATAGTTTTTAACTTCTTCCATGCGTGGGTGAGACACACATTCATATGAACTCTAGGGTAGAAGAAAATATGCAGCAAACCCTATATACAAAGTATCTTGAGTTTGATTACTTGGCATAATAAAGGGAAAGTTTTGTTTTTAAACTGGCTCTTTTCCTGAACACTACTAAGGAGAATTCTAATTTGGAATAATATTTTATTATAGCATTATAAGATAGTCCCAAATCATTTACATACTGCATCCATTGAACTACTTATCAATACCACATTCAAAGTAGTTTGTTTTGAGCAAAGAAAGGGCTCAAGTAGAGTTTAACAAGGTAACAAATCTTTATTTTTGGCCTTAGCAGGAGTTTGTCAAAAAAAAAAAAAAAAAGCAAAACCCCATGTATTTCTGTTACAAATGGTCAAAAATGAGAACAATAAAACCAACTCATTTCTTCACAATATTAAGGTGCCTTAATACCTTCCTCTCATGTGCTACAATATTTAAAAAAAAAAAAAAGTTAATTTTTCATTTCTTCACAATATTAAAGCACCTTAGTATCTTCCTCTCATCTGCTGCTACAATAGTTAAAAAAAAAAAAAAAAAAAAAAGTTAATTTTTTTGGGGTGGGGTGGAAATCCAGGCTGTAATTGCTAAGCATTTGATGAATTGTGGCTTAATGCTAAATAATTATTCTTCATCTTTTTTTCTTCTGTCAAAGTGGGCAAATCATTTCTTTTTATTACTTTTTTTAAAAAAGAAAGAAATAAGCCACTGTGACATCCATTCCATTTTAAACTAATGCTTCTATTATTCCATACCTAAATGGGGCTGACATCATCAGCCCCTTCGTGTCCTGAAAGATCTTTAGCTCCAGTCCACTGCTACATACTTTATGCATTACATGCAATAAAATACCTCAAGATTTTGAAAATATTTATTTTAAAAACAGCAATCAAATTGTCTGTAATCACATTTTCTGCTTGGCTTCGAAAGCTGCATTATTCAATATGCCAGTGGTCCTTTCCATAATGGCAACATATTAGAAATTCATGCTGCTCTAATACATCTGAATCCTTAATGTACAGCACTCCCCATAGACCTAAAGAAACACTCCTGCTCCATTTCCCTATGTCCCGTGCAGTACCTACTGAAGTGATGGTTGTCAAAACAGTTGTATAGTGGCCTTTGAATGCAAAGGGTGCCTTGACTGAATGCTAAAAATTACAATAAACCTGAGTATATACATTATGCTTGCTTTTGTTGCTGGCAAAAATAAGGCATTTGGGAAATAAACCCCCCAATTTTACAGCTTTTTAACATCTTTTTCCATTTTAAACTCCAGAATTTGAAATTTGAAGCATTCAAAGAAATTGAAATCTCCTTTGTTGCTTTTTTCATTGTAAATTTTCTATAATGTGTCATTAGGAACCACACTCTACAAAAAGCCCAGGTTCTAAATAAATCCTTTCTGTGAGGCCATTCTAAAACTTTGCACGGTTTTTCTTTGTATGAAAGAGCTTCTGTTGACTGCACAAAGAACAAGCAATCGCCACATATAGGCCAGGCAGCAAGGCTTGGATGACTTTATACAGGGTTGCATTTTCCCTTCCACCAAGCCATGATTAAACCCAGCAGTGAGTGTATCAGAGCTGGGAGAAAAAAGAAGAGAGGCACTTGATTTCAGTTTGTAGGAATCAAAAGATTTCTCATCAACCATGAATAGTTAATACAGGCATTTTCTTACTCCACTTTTTTCTCAAAATAGTTTTATACAGTAGTCCCCACTTATCCGCAGTTTCACTTCTTGTGGTTTCAGTTACCGGCAGTCAACTGTGGTTGAAAAATATTAAATGGAAAATTCCAGAAATACACAATTCATTAGTTTTAAATTGTGCATCATTCTGAGTAGCACTATGGCATCTCAGAGCCATTCAGCTCCATCCTTCCAGGATAGGAATCATCCTTTGTCCAATTTATCCACTTTGCATACACCATCCGCCCATTCATTAGCTAGTAGCCATCTAGGTATCAGGTTATCAGACTGACTATCAGATCTCCAGTCATGGTCATAGTGCTTTTGTTTGAGTAACCTTTATTTTATTTAATAATTTTTCTACTTTATTATTAGTCATTGTTGTTAACCTCTTACTATGTCAAGGACTGGTTGCTATGAGTCGGGTCCAACTTGTCGGCACATAACAACAACAACAACATGCCTAAGTTATAAATCAAACTTTATCAGAGGTATGTATGCACAGGAAAAAAACATAGGGATCAGTACTATCCACAGTTTTAGGCATCCACTGGGAGACTTGGAATGTATCCCTCACGGATAAGGGAGTACCACTGTAGTTTCTTTTTTAACAATATGAAAACACCACTCCTTCACACAAAGCCATGTCTCTTTCTGCTTAATGGCAGAATAATATTTTCCACTCAAAAGAAATTACCGGTTCCATAGGTTCAATTACCTTAATATTATCAATTAGGCTTTGGGGGATAGGTAGGTTACTGAGAATACCAAAGTGATGGCAGGAAAAAAATTACTAAGCAACCAAAGCAACAAGTCAAATTAATGGTGAAATCTGGATAAGTGCTTTAGTCCACTAAGAATGAATCATAAGAAAATGTTGCTTCTTGGAAGGACCTTAGAGTTCAACCAGATGTTTGATTTTCTATCTTTTTGAAGTCAGGACATTTTATTCAAGTGAAATTTTATAAGAAATGTGAACAAATGAGACAAATAAGAACAAAGCTGGCCTGGTTGATTCTTGGAATACCCTGGACCCAAGGAGCTCAGTTTGGAATGCACAGAGCCCATCCCATTGGCTTACAGACAAGTGCTGGGACTTGCCCACAGTTAATAAGCTTATTGAAGGTGAGGCCTGGCTTTCCAGACTCCCAGTCCACTGCTCTCTTAACCAGATTCCATGTTCCATGATTAGCGGGCTAATCAATTACTCACTATCAAAATAACTCTGTTCAAAGTTAAGAGAAATGGAACTCTTATATGTTGGGTCCTGAATGGCTGAACTAATTGGCACTTACTAGGCAGCATAGGAGCTCTGGTAGCATAGTGGCTAAAAGCACTTGACTGCTAACCAGAAGGCTGGTGGTTCAAACCCACCAGCCACTCCTCGGAAGGAAGGTTGGGCAATCCTACTTCCGTAGTGATACTGCCTCGGAAACCCAAGGAGGGGTCGCTAGGAGTCGGGGCCGACTCGACGGCACATAACAACAACAACAACAGGCAGCATACCCTTATAGAAATCCTACTCTGTTTTATTGCCCATCTTTGGAAAATAGGGATTTTAAGAAAATGGAATCTTTTAAAAAGTACCAGAAAACCAACTTCTTGTTTGAGTCCCGACTGACTACTAACATATAAAATAGCACAGGCAAGAATATGCAAAAAGAAACTTTGGGGAATTTTGCGAAGAAATCTCACCCTATATAAACTGCAACCTTATATATATGCCTATGGTAAATTTCAGAGGGCAATCTAGTTATCCTGCTTTGATGGCTTTATTTTCAGAAAAGATTCTCATGGAATATCTCTAGGACCCACTGTATACCAGGCACTGTTGTTGTTGTTGTTATGTGCCGTCAAGTTGGACCCAACTCATAGCGACCCCTACTTGGGTTTCTGAGGTGGTATCACTACGGAAGTAGATTGCCCAACCTTCCTTCCAAGGAGTGGCTGGTGGGTTTGAACCGCCAGCCTTCTGGTTAGCAGACAAGTGCCTTAGGCACTATGCTACCAGAACTCCTCACAACAACATTACGAGATTGAAAATGTTATTACATCCATTTCATAGGTGAGGAAATGGAGGCTCAGTCATGTGGCTGGTAAGTGGCAGGTCTCTGGTGGTGTAGTTTCTAACACATATGACTGCTAACCAGAAGGTTGGTGGTTCAAATCCACCAGCCACTCCATGGAAGGAAGACCAAGCAATTTACTTTTGGGAAGATTTATCACCTCAAAAACCCAGTAGGGGTCGCTTTGAGTCAGAATCAATTAGATGGCAGTGACTTTTTTTTTTCTTTCAGATGAAAGACATTGATTTTAATCACTATGGCATATAAGGACACTCCATAGAAGGTAAAGATTTACTTGTTCAATATCAGGCTTATTATTGTCTTTTTCTCACAGATGTAAAGATTAAAGTATAAATAAATCTTTCACAAAGCCCTCTCTCCCAAGTCATACAGGCTTGTTTTTCCTATTTTATTTGCAAAATATTTAATCAAATACTTTTTTCTTATTTTATTTAACAAATAAGAAATCAAATGATGTACTGTACTGGATAAATCTGCTGCAAAAGACCTCTTTAAAGTGTTAAAAAGCAAAGATGTCACTTTGCAGACTAAAGTGTGCCTAACCCAAATCATGGTATTTTCGTTTTCCTCATAAGCATATAAAAGCTGGATAATGAATAAAGAAGATAAAAGAATTGGTGACTTTGAATAATACTCTAGAGAAGAATGTTAAATACACCATGGACTGCCAGAAGAATGAAGAAATCTGTCTTGGAAGAAGTACTGTCAGAATGCTCCTTAGAAGCCAGGATGGCAAAGACTTGGCTCACATATTTAGGACATATTATCGGGGGGATCAGTCCCTGGAGAAGGACATCATGCATGGTAAAAGTAAAAGGTCAGTGAAGAAAAGGAAGAACCTCAAAGAGATTGGGAGCTCTGGTAGCTTAGTGCCTAAGGCACTTGGCTGCTAACAAGAAGGCTGGCGGTTCAAACCCACCAGCCACTCCTCAGAAGGAAGGTTGAGCAATCTACCTCCGTAGTGATACCGCCTGGGAAACCCAGGGAGGGGTCACTATGAGTTGGGTCTGACTTGACGGCAAATAGCAACAACAACAATGAGATAAATTGACACAGTGGCTACAACAATGGACTCAAGCATAGCAACGATTGTGAATATGGTGCAGAACCAAGTGATGTTTTGTTCTGTTTTACATAGGGTAGATGTAAGTCCAAACTCAGTCAACAGCACTGAACAACAACAACAACATGTGCAGGCATGGCAGTCCATGTGCTGTGCAAATGATTCAGATGCTCAGCTGCTAACTGAAAATGTTGGTGGCTCAAGTCTACCAGAGGTGCCCAGGAAGAAAAAGTAGCCATTGAAAATCCTATGAGGGACCATTCTACTTTGACACACACAGGGAAGCCATGAGTTAGAATCAATTTAATGCAACTGGAGAATATGGAGGCACTGTTCTAAGCCAAAAAAACCACTGCCATCGAGTCAATTCCAACTCATGGTTACCCTATAGGACAGTGTAAGGCTGTGAATCTTTGCAGAAGCATATTGTGACATCTTTCTCCCTAAGAGCGGCTGTTGGGTTCCAACTGCCCAATGTTTTGGTTAGCAGCCAAGAGCTTTAACCACTGCCCACCAGGGCTCCTTTAGGCAAAGGTCTTAAGCCATGCATACATGTTCATTTAACCCCATGAAGTTATGATTACAATTATCCCCATTTTTCAGATGGGGAAGCTGGGGCATTTACTGGTTGAGCCATTGAGCCAATCACTTACCCACTCTGAACCTCCATTTTCCACCTGTAAAATTGGGACAATAATACCTCATGCAGAAGTGGTTGTAACACCTCTGGTAAGTGGTAGGGCCAAGATGAGTGGATAATGAATAATATAGAGGGAGCAGCTAGCATAGAACTGGCCTGTTGTAGGCACTTGACTTCATTTCAATTTATTTGTCTGAGAGGTTTTCAATTTATTCACCCATAACAGTAAGATAAAAGAATGTGTTAATAGAGAAGTGAAGGAAAAATCTACTAGGGTTGCAGAATTTTAAAGAATTAAGATATTCATTTTTATTTATGGACTTAATTTTTCATTTCTAATATTTTAGGCACTGTTAGGCAACATAACCAGTGAAATTGTATCACTAAGATTTCCAGTGAGGATAAGAAATAGGTAGAGACAATAAAAATTATCTTAAAAATAAAATCTAAGTAAAGATTATATACTGTTTATAATCATTTATATTATATAAAACTACCCATATATAATTATGCACATACATTAAGCATTACAATAACTTCTAAAATATATACAATATGTAAATGTGACCTAAAATACTTTCACCTCTTCAATCTATTCAAATTCTAAAACTCCATGATGTGAAGATATAAACACAAAGATGCAAGTATAATATTAACAACAAAAACCCAATTTTAATAACATTGATGGGCTTTGTGAAAATACAGTTGGAAATATTTGATCCTAACACAAATCTGCTTAGGGTGATTATATGCATAGGATTCTAACTTTTACAAGATCATTATTTAAAGCCTGTAAGTGTTAGCTTTTATTCGTTGTTTCCAGATTGTAAGTGATATTGTAAGAATAGTGAGGTAAGAGCATGTCATTTCTAGGAAGAGAGCTTTTTCATTCTGTTTTCTGTAAACATTATTTTCTTTTGTATGTGAATATGCAGGAGCTCTGGTGGAGTAGTGCCTAAGGCATTTGACTGCTAACCAAAAGGCTGGCAGTTCAAACCCACCAGCCACTGGGCAATCTACTTTCGTAGAAATACTGCCTCGGAAACCCAAGGAGGGGTCGCTATGAGTCAGATTCGATTCCACTGCAGTGAGTTCAGTTTTTTTTTTTTTTTTAAATGTGAATATTAGAGTCCCTGGGTGGTACAAGCTGTGACTAGTTGTTAACCTAAAGGGTGGTGGTTTGAATCCACCAAACGGAGCCACACACACACACACACACAAGCCTACTTTATAGGTCTACGTATATAATGGTTACAGCCAAGAAAATTCTTTGGAGAAGTTCTACTTTGCAACATACGGGGACACATAAGTTGGGATCAACTTGACAGCAATGGGTTTTTTTTGATATGTAAGTAGTGATGACCTAAATTGTGTCCTATTTATAAACATATTTCAAAAGCTGGCAAGCTAGTTGTTCAATTTTGAGATCATATTCAACACAGGCAAAGTGACTAGGAAAGTTTTATTATGTTTTCATAATGTGTAATATTAACAACAAAAAACCCAGTTTTAGTAACATTGACCAGCTTTGTGAAAATACAATTGGAAATATTTGATCCTATACATAAATCTGGGAGCTCTGATAGCATAGTGCCTAAGGCATTTGACTGCTAACCAGAAGGCTAGCGGTTCAAACTCACCAGCCACTCCTCGGAAGGAAGATGAGGCAATCTACTTCCGTAGTGACACTGCCTCGGAAACCGAAGGAGGGGTCGCTATGAGTCGTGCCGACTCGACGGCACATAACAACAACAATAACATACATAAATCTGCCTAGGGTGGTTTATATGCATAGGATTCTAACTTTTAGAATAAAAGTTTTTGTTTTATTATAATAATAAAAAATAATAAAAGAAAACTTTTAAACAAAAGATAGCTCCTAATTCTTTCAATGGCTGTGATGATAAAATTTTATACTCTTAGGGTGATGAGAAAACCTTACACTCTCAAGAGTTTCTATCAAAGAAAATAATCTCTTGATGCCTTTTAAACTTTAAATGTGTAAGCTTGAAGGGTTGTTTATCCTTAGATCCATAATCTTTGGGGTTGATGTGAAAACAGCTTAATAGCCCATCTCTCTGCCCTCACTGTCACCACCCTGGTGTAGGTCCTCAACACCTCTTGCCTGAATTATGGCAACAGGCTCCTAAAGGTTTTCCACAACTCTAGCTTCTTACCACTGCTACACATGTTGGGTACTACTGCTAGAACTGTTTTCCCACAACGTTGCCTTCATAATGCTTTTGCCTTAAGTAAAACCACCAATGGTTTTGTATAATCTGTCATACCAAGCCCATATTCCTTTGATTGCTTTTTGAAGCCTTTGGTTAAAGCTCCCAACTTAAAATACCCACTCTGATTTTCTAATGTGCTCCAACATGCGTTTTCTTTTCTTTCTGTTTATCCAAATCAAAACCATCTTCAAGCCCTGACTGCAGTCTTACATTTCCACTAAGTTTTATAAACTACCTGTATTAGATCACAGTAATTTTTTCAACTTGGAAGTCCTACTGGGATCATGATCAGTACAACTAAGCTTAACATTTCTTTTTGCCTCTAATTGCTTTGTGCTTCTCTCTCTGTCATACCTGTTTATGTTTTCTCTGTAGTTTATACGTTCCTGAAGGACAGTGACCGTGTCCTAGCATTCCTTTGAGCTTTTGCAAGCATTTTGACCACAGCAAGAATTCCAAACGTACATAGCGTCTTATGGCATTTTAGTTAGAGGATATCTCAAGAATCAAGAGGCTCTTTGTTTCTCAAGTAAATTAGTAAACAAAAGATAGCTCCTGATTCATTCAACTTTTTTAGATTTCTATTGCAACTTTATAGTGTCTCAAACTCAGTATCCTAAAATTCAGTCAGATATCTAGGCTTTGAAACAAGATCTTACAACAAATTTTATCTTCAAGTTTACTTTGTGCAAGACCACACTGACTTGGAAAAATGAATTTAATATAGATTTGGATGTAAGAATCAACAGCATGAACTAGATCTGTTCTGTCTAATATAGTAGCCACTAGTTCTGGTGGCCTAGTGGATAAGGCATTTGGCTGCTAACCAGAAGGCTGGCAATTCAAATAAACCACCCACTCTGTGGAAGGAAGACTGGGGCAATCTATTTTCATAAAGATTTACAGCCTTGGAAACCCAATGGAGCTGAAATTGACTCCATGGCAGTAAGTTTGAGTTTTTTGAGCTAAATATGAATACTTAACTGTAAATTAATTAAAATAAAAAATTTAGTCCTTTGATTGCACTTTCTTGTTGTTATGTGCCATGGAGTTGGACCTGGCTCATAGCGACCCCTCCTTGGGTTTCTGAAGTGGTGTCACATAGAAGTAGATTGCCCAACCTTCCTTCTGAGGAGTGGCTGGTGGGTTTGAACCGCCAGCCTTCTGATTAGCAGTCAAGTGCCTTAGGCATTACTAGACACATTTAAAGTGCTCAAAAGGAAGTGACTGTTATCAGACAGTGCAGATTGTCAAATAGCTCCATAATCACAGGAAGTTCTATTTCACAGTGTTGAAGACTATTCAAAGCCTCACTAGTATTACTTGTTAACCAAAAACCAAACCAAACTCACTGCCATTGAGTCAGATCTGACTCATAGCAACCCCTCCTTGGGTTTCCAAGGCAGTATCACTATGGAAGTAGATTGTCCAATCTTCCTTCTGAGGAGTGGCTGGTGGGTTTGAACTGCCAGCCTTCTGCCTAGCAGTCAAATGCCTTAGGCACTACGCTACCAGAGCTCCTAGTATTACTTTCTAGAGGAGCTTTTTTGCTCACAAATATAAAATGTTACCCAGTACTATGGGTGGGCAAATTAGAAGTCCTCCTGTAGAATATTGTTTGAGAAGTAACAGGATCACCACCATTATCTCTCTCAGGCTCACCACTTGGTGATAAGTCCTTGTTAGACTCACTTTGCCAAGAATCAGAATGGTAAATTAGAGTTTCCTTCCTTTAGCTTAGACCAAAAAGATGATTTGTCTTCCTTCTGCTTTCATAAAGTATTAAAAGTTCCAAGGGAAATACCACATTGAGGCAAAAACACACATCACAAGTGAATTTTTTGGCAGTGGGCTGCATGGAGAGAGCATCAAGAAATTTGGATGAACAGAGGCTACTGGTGGGCAGAGAAAAGCACTGTGAGAGGAGAGCCTAGGAAGGGCCTGCATCTCAGCTGTGACTGGATCAGTCCTGGGCAGACCTTTGGAGAATGGAGTGACTTCCATGGGCAGCAGTTCTGGAGACATCCTATACCCATAGTTATCAAAGCTGTATAAGCACTTCATAGAGTCTAGAGGGAGTGTCCTAAGAATGCTAAACCAAAAAGTCACTGCAATTGAATGGATTCCAACCCATAGTGACCTGCTTTGGGTTTCCAAGGCAGTAAATATTTATGGACGTAGATTGCCCAGTCTTTTTCTGCTGAGTAGCTAGTGGGTTTAAACCACCAACCTCCTGGTTAGCAGTCAAATGCCTTAGCACTATGCCACCAGAGAGAGTGTAAAATGTGGCTCTGTTGTTCTTTGGTGCTGTTGAATCGATTTTGACTCATAGAGACCCCAAGTGACAGAGTGGAATGGCCCCACAGGGTCTTCTGTAATCTTTAACCATGGAGTTGATTGTGCAGTGCGTAAGGCATTTGACTGCTAATCAGATGCCTGGTGGTTCACTCCATGGAAGGAGGACCAGACAATCTACCCCCTTAAAGATTTACCACCTCAGAAACTCAATGGGGGTCTCAGAATTGCCTCGATGGGAGTGGGTTTGGTTTTTACTTTTGGAATCTTTACTAAGCAGATGACCAGGACTTTCTCCCACAGTGCACTTGAAATAAGGAGGTGAATTACATAAAGGAAAAAGAGATTTGAGAGTTGCACTATGTAGCTGAATATCTTGTTATCCTTCTTGTGGTCCAACTCCTATTTCTACCATGAGGAAGCACAGTAGACTGTCTCCTCTTTCCTCTCTTTCTTAGGGAATGATAAGGTGGGGAGGGAGAGGGAGGACAGGAGTATGAGCCCATCATTTGGTCATCATTTGATGAACTGAGTCTGAAGGTTTATTCCTTAAGAGGAAGAGGCAGGAAACTTTTCAGGGTGACCCCTGTGAAGCACAACTGTGGGTCAAGGAACTTGGTTTTGCTTTTGTCTCTGGTTTCTGAAAATAGCCTGAGCAATTAAGGTGCTCTTCATTTTTCTAAAATAGCCAGACAACACTTAAGCATTTGCAAATGAGTTGGGAGTCTTCAACTCCTAACTATGGCCACATATCTCAAGAAGGGAGGGGGACATGATGAAATCTCTGAACAAACAACTGCTCCTGACCTTCGGAAGCCTGATGTAATTTGTTAGTAGGGTTAAAGAGACACCTTTCTGGGTAGGCACCAAGGTATCTGACAACCTTCCCCCTAGGCTGGTAAGTCTGGGAAAATTTACATTATGCTCCATGTCATGAATGCTTTGGGTATAAAAATGGATGAGAGATGAACCTTGGAGTCCATCAGCTATAGTGCTAGGTGGAAGCATGCATAGCAGAAATTTTCAGCCTGCCTAATTAAACCAAGGAGCTCTGGTAGCATAGTGGCTAAGGCACTTGACTGCTAATCAGAAGGCTGGCGGTTCAAACCCACCAGCCACTCCTCGGAAGGAAGGTTGGGCAATCCTACAACCGTAGTGATACTGCCTCGGAAACCCAAGGAGGGGTCGCTATGAGTCGGGGCCGACTCAATGGCACATAACAACAACAACAACAATTAAACCAAGCTGCCCAAGGGGAGATGGGCAGAAAATATGTCTCCTTTAAATCCCTCACCTATAGCACAAAGTGGATTATGCATAGAAAAGTAGACATCTCTGCCTAGACAGCCTTTTTGAGTCATGGGGAAGAATGACTCAAAAAGGGATCCACATTTGTTTTGATGTGCTGTCTGCTTCTTTTTGTAAGTAATAAAAGTTACTTTCCATGTGCTAACACTCTGGCAGCATCCTGTGTCAGAAGGACATAAAATTCATAGAGGAGTCACTCTTAGTGATTGGTACCTTTTTTCTAATTGCCTTCTGCTGTTTAGAAATCTGGGGCAAACTATGAGTGCATCATCAGAACAGTATCATTCAGATTTATACCGTTAGCACATTTATTTAAAAAACCCAACCAGAACCTTGGTGGTACAATGGTTAAGCTCTTGGCTGCTAACTAACAGGTCAGCACTTCAAATCCACCTGTGGCTTCATGGGAGAAAACACTTGGCAATCTGCTTTTGTAAAAGACTACAGCTTAGGAAATCCTATAGAGCAGTTGTACTCCATTCTATAGGGTCACAGTGAGTTGGAATTAACTCTAGAGCATACAAAAACATTAAAAAACCCAGTCCCTACTTTTTGAAGTCATAGTTAATATTCTTAGGACAAATCCATATAATTATATTATAATCCAAACAACTGAGCAACAGGAATGGGTTTTCTGCCACTCCTGGCTGCTCAGAGAGCTGCCACATCTTAAGAGAATCTACATAGTAATAGGGCATTAGGCTCTGGTCTTCATTCTTGAAAAAACCTACTTTGAGGTTTCTCTCTATTCACATTTTTCCTCCTCTTATGTACATGATTAACAGAAAAACCTTCTGAAGTCACTCAAGTTAGAGAGAAACCTTCAACTTATTTGAAAAAGTATTAACATGACATGTTTTTCTTTATTTTTTCCCAGAAATAATATGAGCAAGTTAATCAATTTGTTCATTGTGAACATGACAGCACTGTTCAGCAAGTTACAAAACTGACAGTAGATTTGGTCAGGCTGGTAAATTACTGAACACAGTCACCAAAGATGGTTAATAGAAAGTCACTCTTAACCTGGGATGGGGTTTATGTCATGGAACAAAGCTCTGTCCTTGGCCATGAACTGCTGATTCCCGACCCCCCCCCCACTAGTTAAGGCATAGATATTATCAAAATTTTGATGACAAAAATCAGAAAGCTTTTATAAAGAGCTAGTATATGAGGGTGCTTGTTAAAATACAAACCCCCTGGACTCATTAGGTAGGGCCTGGGAATTTGTGTTTTTGCTGGTTTTCTGGGTGATACACATTACTACTAAATTTGAGAACTTTAGAGCATTAGAAGATTGAGCACGACAACAGGTTCAATAGACCGGAACATTTTTAACCCAAAACCAAGCCCACTGCCATCAAGTCAATTTCAACTCCTAGTGACCCTACAGGACAAAGTAGTATTGCTTTGTGGAGTTTCGAAGGCTGTAAACCTTTACAGAAGCTCGACTGCTTCATCCTTTCTCCTGCATAGCAGCTGATGGGTTCAAACTGCTGACCATTTGGTTAGCAACCCAGTCCTTTAACCACAGCACCACCAGAGCTCCTTGAAACACTGTTAACACAGATAGACTTTGGTCATGGAATTTTACCTCCAAAATAAAAATGAAAATTGCTTTCTTCCTTTCCTATTATGTAAAATTGTGTAATTTGAGAGTGAAAAATCAGGGAAAATCAAGTTTAATAGTTTCTGTTCAGAATATGCGGCTATCTTACTTGTGTGAGAGTCCTGTGTGGGATGAGAGTTGTCTTCTTTTAAGAAAAACTTTCATCTAAACACCAGTAAGCCAGCACATTCAGTGTCACCATAGTACTAAGTATTTTTGGTTACAAATATGTGTGATAAACAAGTAATTAATTGATTTTGACTTGACAAATATAAATAGAAAACTGCTTTAGGATTTTATAGGATTTACAGAGAATATGCTCCACAGCTCAAAACACAGTTCTCCTTTCAGAATTTAAATCTCCTTGCATTAAATTAGGATTTGCCCTCCCCTATTTCCCTCTTTCCCCACCACTACACAGTATGTTGATCCTTACCACAGAAATGGAGTTAGAGAGCAGTGTTCCCTCCTGTCCCAGCATATTGGAGACGGTGATTTCAGGTAGGTCCATATTTTGTGGATGAAATGGTAGCAGGCCATTATGGTTCATTGGGTGGCACAGAGAGTGGTAGCCAGACTCGACTTCATTCAGGTGAACCAGTGAGTGGTCAGGGAGGGAAGGGGGAGTGATGGGTGGGATATTGAAGTCCTCGCTCTCCAGGCTTGGACCAGGGTAGGACTGCAAAAAAGACAAGAGAGATATTGTTGCATATTATTTTTGCCATGTCTTCATCATCATGAACAAACACACATGAGCCCTTCAGCTAGTATTAACAGCAGCAGCATTATGAATTTGGCAAAGACATTTCAAACACTCAGAATATCATGCTGGAGTTTCCCTATTATGCATGGAAGCAAATTGCCTCACAGGCGTATCCACTTCTGGTATAAAACACACTTCCATTAGGTGGTTTTCTTTTTCCAAGAAGCTGAGCTCAAACCGATTTCAAAGGTCCCATTAAAATTTTCCAGAGTTTTAATCTAGCTGAATACCTTTTTCATGGGAATTGTGAGGAAGGAAGGCAATTTATAAAATTAATGTTTGATCAAACATGTTTCATAGGGCTTCCCCACTGTTCAGATCATGGCCTGAATGAATTCCAGAAGCTCTGGGCAATTGCTTTTGAGTTTTGAAAGCTACATACTTAAATTTGACAAAAGAAAAAATAATTAATAAAGAAGTAAGATATGCATGCTGCTGTGTGGTTAAATTGGAAGTGTGATATATGAAAAAATAAGTCATGAAAAATTATTTTTATCTCCAAGATTATATCATCAAAATAACAATGAAGATTGCTTTCTTGATTTCTGTTTATTAACAAAGAGTTATTTGACTTCTTTCTAAAAGTTGAAAAGTAATATTGCAGTCATTTAGATTCCGCTCACTCAATACTGAAAGGCAAAATAATGTTAATATTACTATTAGGCTAATTTGGAAATAAAAGTCAATATCAGTAAAATAAATAACATTAACATCTTGGGCTCTTTTCTTTTAGAAAGCAGCACTAGATAAAATAGGGAGGGAAGAGGAAAGAAATAGTATATGAAGACACTCCTATAAACATTGAGAAATAAATATAAAGAAGAACTGAATAATAAAACATTGTTACCCATTACTATCAATACACAGTGATCTCTAGCAGTCCTTTACAGAGCAGGTGTCATAATATGAGAGGAACCAATTTTGGTCCAGATAAATCTTGCAAGCCTATCTTTCAAATTAAGACAGGCTTCACCGTGATTGGGTGCATGGGTAACAAGGATTCCCTTGTCTAACAGCACAGTGACTGCTGAAGTGTGCAAGATTTGAAATGAGCAGGCAGAGGGTAGGAGCCAAAGAAAGTAGTGTAAGGTATTCATTGGGAGTTCAGCCAATAAGCTTCATGCTTCTGCGTCCAAGTGCCTGGTGTTATTTTTTCCAGATGGCGTCTATTTGTCTAACAGAAAGAAAATCTTCAAGTTGCACTTGTTAAATGTTGTACAAGTTTTGATATATTTGTTTAGGTGCTGTCAGAAGACAAGATGAAATGAAGAGCTACTTGGAACACCTGGAACTTAGACCTAGTTATGTACAGTCATGTAAGGGTTACAGTTTAGGGGTATATGTAGGGAATGTTTGATTCTTCCCTGGAGATTTTTTCTTTTGCTTTTCTAAATATCTAAGTAGTGCTTAAAAAA
>NW_006921647.1:7614492-7651887 GCF_000298275.1 Orycteropus afer afer | reverse complement strand
TTCCAAGTTTGATTAAATTCTCACTTTTCTGATTTATTTTTGAGTTTATAGATCTACACCAATGGGAAGCAAGGGGCAGGGCAAACACTTTTATTAATGCTTATTATATAAAGTACTGTACTGAGTCCTTGGATTATGTTATATTTATTTAATCTTCATATAAATTCTTTGTGGATCTATTATTACCCCTACTTTCCAGATAAGAAAATTGAGGCTCAGAAGTTAAATAACTTGTTTAATATCACTCAGCTGGTATACAATCAACTCAATATATATAAGAAATGGATATACGCAGAAGGCATTTTTATTGCTGTGATACTTACATAAGTAATTTGATTGCTCTTATTTCATTGGGCTGGATAATACAAAATTGGCAATATTCAGGTGATTTTCTTCCACAGAATATTATAAGGTTACCTAATTATAAGAATTACTGTCAGGTCTTTCCTTGTCCCAAACTTCACCTCAATAGCCATCTTACTAAAATCAAATGTTTACCTGATATGAGCAAAAGAAGTCATAACTTGTTTATCAACACTGCAAATACTGGAGTTACTGATATATATCATTTAAGAAGTTCATTGATGTGTGCTTGGAAGTTTCCTGAATAAGGCACAAATAATGTCAGTGATAAAAAAGAAAGACATTTTGAATTTTACAAATGCCATTAAACTTGTGAAGATATTCAGGGATAATCTATCTATAGTATAACGTGAATTTATAGTCTAGAGTTTCTTCAGTAGCTAGATCCTAATTTGTGGTGTTTTAAAGAAAGGTTTAATTGGTATCACTTTACATTCAGTGATAACAATTGCACTGCAATTTAACTAAGCTACATGGTTTATTTTCATGTAATTACACATTAACGTTATTTAATCCATGCAATTATATACCAAAACCACAGATTCCACAACTTAACCAGTAATGGGTAGTTATGTGGATCAAGAATTTTAACATCAGGCTACTTAGTAGCTTCTGTTCTTTACATTAGACGCCATGATATGGTTATTTGCCATGAGCCCGCTACATTGGAACTGATGCTGTATAAAAATATGAGACTGTGTAAATGTCAAAATACCCCCAAACTTACAAAGACTTCAATACCAGACTAATTACTAATTTTTTTTTTTTTAATGTGGAAGTGAAATTAGTTAAATCCTCAGCATTGATTTCTATGACAGGAGAATTTTATTTTGATTTTTCAAATTTAATAGGCATTAGTTTTACTAAGGTTGGGCAATCTTCTTCTGTAGTGATACCACCTTGGAAACCCAAGGAAAGGTCGCTATGAGTAGGATCCGACTTGATGACAGTGAGTTTGTTTGTTTGTTTGTTTGTTTGTTTTTTGAGTACCTTCTGTATTATAGCTAATTTGCAGTTTTGGGGGATATATTACAGTAGGATATGATTCAATATTTTCCTTTCTTCTTCTCTATGAAGCTACCTGATTAGAATAAGTGTTCCGTATTGTTTGAATGAATAAATATTTGAATCCCTGAATGAATGAATGAACACATACTAAAAGGACTCTTATATCATGAAGGTTGTGAACATACTCTGTTATTCCATGGGCTTGAATAAATCTTTTGCATTCTCAACACTGTGCATTGGCTACTTGACAATATAGTGTGTAACATTCTGCTTAAAGTATGTCAAGTAACCAAAAATGATCCAATAGCTTGAGCAGGTTGAAGAACAGCACTTTGGTGTCCTTTCTTGCTCTTGATCTATCCCCCTGTAGTTGTTTGCACTTAGCATCCCACAGTGACACAGCACACCTCAGAGGATTAGGAAAGGAGAATTTGTGCCCTTCTGGCTTCTCAGAGTCTGGTGGAGCCTAATACTCACTGTGAGTAGACCTTCAGCTATGTTCCTGGGGCAGCCAAAGCTCTACACGAAGACACCATGGTTGATAGCCACTTCAAAGGAAGCAGTCAAGCCTGGGTGTCACTGCATTGTGGGCAGCAAGTATAGCCCATGCATGGTCAGCAGCAAGGCCCTAACTAGATGAGTATGGCAGAGGGAAGGTTTGGGGTGTTCTGATCACAGAACTAAGGACATTGATGATGAGACCACTGACTGAGTGATGAGAAGAGCCTTCTCACTAGGCCATCTCTTGACAAGACAGTGGACCTGGAATTGGCCCACTGACTTGAGGTCTTTTTCTGATTTGGGTTTATTTTCCTTTTCAACTCTCAATCAGGCCTAGCTTTAAAGGGTCATTCATTCTTCAGTCTTTTGAGGACTAAAGATCATTTGATCCTGCATAGGACCCTTGCGTATACTCATGAAATAGCAGGAAGGAATTTCTTTAGCCTGATCTGGAGGCTACTAGGAGCCATTCCATGTCTTCTGAGGCTCTGGGTTACTGGGCTCCAGGGGAGAGTGTTCGGGGTAGGGAGGGTAAGTATAGACTTTCAAAGGTGGTATCACCTCCCTAATCACCCTTTATAGTGCCTTTCCCCATCCTTATCTAGAGATCAAAATCTCTAAGTACTGCCTTCCTTTTACCTACAAATTAAAAAAGCCAATGATGATCTTCTATACACAAAGAGAAAATATTTAGAGATAGTGGTATAAAATGCAAATTAATACCTTTAATTTTATTCTGGTGCTTCACCACATTCCCCAAAGGTAAGTAGGAAACAAAGAAGCATGCAAAATGATTTGGACTAAATCATAGTCGGTCTACATGATCCTAACCAGATTCTTCGTTCAAAGTATACACAATTATATCATTGCTAATTAACAAGATTCTCTCTGATAATTAACTAGATTCTCTCTGATCTTAAGTTGCTCACTACTCACACAGACACAAGAGAGTCACACTGTATTGCTAGTGCTGGGATGTGCCATACAGTTCCTCTGTTTTGGTGTGAGAGACACTGTGTATTACTCTGTGTCCAGGGAGCACTGAATTTGGGTTGGAATGAGTGAGCTATAATGAGGCTTAGCTAATTCTGGAGAACATATACACTTTTCAAGGCCATAAGGGGAATGTTGGAAGCATTAAAGTTGTAATTTCAAAATATTATCATGCTCAAGAGAACAGTTTTAGAGTCTAAATAATAGATTCAGTGACTATTTCAAGTAATTTACTTAAAACCTTATAAGGACTATTTGCATATTTGGCTTATAAAATGCTACAGCTTTCTCTGATGAGAAGGAGATAGACTTCAGACTGGTTGAGATTCCTTCAGTGACTGATGAGGAGAGTGTGCAAAGACAGTTGGAAAGAGCTGAGCTCTTGGAGTCCAGTCAACAAGGTTTCCATCCAGGTTCTTTGAAACTTATTAGTCTGGGTGCTGGGGAAAGCTTTTTATTCCTGGTGAGCCTTAGTTTCAATATTTTCAAAATGGGGATGATACTATTTATTTCGTGGAATTCTAATGGGGATCAAAAACATATGTAAAAGCCTAATGATATATGTCTGTCACATAAAATGGCATATTTAGGGTAACTAAGGTTATTGCTTATCTTAGTTCTCTAGTGCTACTATATCAGACATACCACAAGTGGATGGTTTTAACAAACAAGAATTTATTCTCTTTCAGTTTAGGAGGCTAGAAGTCCAAATGCAGAGAGCTGGCTCTAGGGGCTAGGTGAAGGCCCCTTGACCTTGGGCTTCAGCTCTGCCTCTTATTCCAGGTCACTGGAGCTAGAGCTCTGGTGGCATAGGGGAGCTTTGGTGGCACAGTGCCTAAGGCATTTGACTGCTAACCAGAAGGCTGGTGGTTCAAACCCACTAGCCACTCCTCGGAAGGAAGGTTGGGCAATTTACTTCCATAGTGATATCACCTCGGAAACCCAAGGAGGGGTCGGTATGAGTTGGATCTGACTCCATAGCAGTGGGAGAGTGGGGGTGCTAGAGGCATCTCCTAACTTAGACAGCTTCTTGCTGCTGAGGCTGAGGTTCAAGGTCAGCAGGTAAAATAGCACAGTCCCAAGATCAGCAGGCAACATGGCAGGCTACAAGTTCCAGTTCAGGAACAATCCCAAGATCATCATGCAACATGGTAGCCCACTAATTCAAATCCAGGAACTTAAGATAAAGACTAGGCCAAATGCAGGGTTCAAATGTGCCCAAAGCTAGAGACCTTTCTCAAAGCTTCTTCTTATACACTGGAAGTGGTCCACACCCTGAAGGCAACTACTTAGCTGCTCACAGCAGATTCCACCATGGAGGTGATTACAATCTCATCATGGGGAATGACTACATTCAGCTGCCCAACCACTCAAAACCATGGCTGGGCCAAGTTGACACAAAACCTTAAGTAGCACATTGTTAAATGGATTTATATATATGCAATTGGCTGGGTCATGTCCTAGAAAACAAACAATTATAGAAAGCACGGTAAAGCATTTAGATTTTTCTCCCATAATATTGCACAGGAATTTCACCATATTAGTCATTGATCAGAACTTGTACAACAGCAAAATGTAGCCCCATTCATATATAATGTAAGCATTTAATTGCTTCCCACAAATAACTAAGCTAAAGCTCCACCTTCATTTTAATGGTATTAAATTACAGTTTTAAAATGAAAGAACAAAAATATAGTGAGGAAGGGTGGGTAGGCCAGGTATGTTGAAAAGCACAAATGACAATGACATAATGTATAACGTGCCAACAACTCCACTCCATTAGGGTATACCTCTGGCAGGTCTGCAACCAAGGCTGCTTGCTCCTGACAGCTTAACTCATACCTCTCAGATACAAGGCGAGAGCATGTGTGATCTAGACTGCAACAAAAGTGATATTTCTCAGCATATTGTCTTGTGTCCCCACCCTCCCTGGAAGACTCTTGGGAAGGAGGTCAAATTAATAATCAGATGGATCACATGTGAAAATAGACTCAAGAGAATATTTTAGAAAGTAACAAGGAATCTTTGCAATCTGTTTAGATTTGATGACATTTGGATGGCTTCTCAGCCACTTGACCAAAGTCAATGTCTTCCTTCCCATGCCCTCCTTCCCAGCTCCCCCATTTCAGCATTCCAAGGGAACTTCTCACCTGATTTCTGAAAGATCTCATTTCACTTGTCTGTTTAATTACATCCTCACATTCCCTTTGAATCATATTGTTTTATAAATTCCATGACCTGGGTATACTGTTTACATTATTTTCTCCTCCTGCAATCCTAATTTCCTCTTCCTGTAGCATGTTCATATTTTATATTCTTATTCTATATTATTACATCTGGAAGTAGAATGTCAAGGAGGCTGACTTATCTTTTGACTGCAAAGAATTCATGTTTTCATATTGTCTAGAACACAGTGTTAATGTATGCTGACTAGGAACAAATATTGGGAAATTCCTTTTGGATTGTGACTTTTCTTCTCTTTTTACAATCTAGCTTCTCTACCAGAGGAGCCCTGTATTTGTGAGTCTCTGCCCACATATTGCAATCATTATACAGAGCACTCAATCTTTGGTGACAAGGAGTCTCATAACTCAGAAGAATTCAAAAGATATCATCTTGTACACATCTTTAAATTATGTGATGGATTCATGCAATCATGCATACACTAAAAATAAGGCTATGGTTATAACATTGTAAAATATGTTTCTCATATAGCTCTTTATTTGAAAGAGAAATAAATAGTACTGCCATCAAATATATACAGAATGCCTTAATTTTTAATCTGTAACATAATTCCTGACCAACAATGTTTAAACATGTTTCATCTTCTATTACTGAACATTCCTGTTGCATGATTCAAATAGCTGAATTGGAAGCAAAGTAAACTGAGGAGTTCATTTGAAAAATAATAAAATTCCTCTGTACATTTTCAGAAGTTATGATATTGAATTCATATAATGGTGATTTCTCCCAAAAATGTTTAAACAGCATCAACATTAGCTCCAATTTCTTTTGGGGAGACCTTCAAAAGTAGGTATTTTTCAGATTCTTTTGTCTCTGTGTGAACAAGACTTGATAGCTTGAGACTATAATATATTGCTGTGGAAACCTTCGGTCTGTTACATTAATCATCTTAACACTCAGCAAGAATTGTCCAACAGTGCCATTGATGTGCTCAAGCCAATGATCCTGCAAACAATTTTTTTGTCTTTCTTCACATGTTAGACAATAGCAATAAATCATCTTCATTTAAAAACACACAATGTACTAATTTTTCAAGCAACAGTTATCAAAATGCAGTTTGGGGTGGAAAATTTAACAATCATTTTATTTGTGCTCATTAATTTCTGTAATCCACATTGAATATAAGGCAATGAGTGCCTCATTCACTACAGAAATATTTGTTGAGTACCTAGTATGTGTAAGGTTCCCTGTTAAGTGTCATATGAGATACAAAGAACTATAAAACACAGTTTGTTACAAAGGAGGTGAATTTGAAAAAGAAAAATAACAACTTAAGCTCCCAAGAAAGAGCACTATGCTGCCAGGGCCATAGTAAGTAATATCATAGTGTAAATGAAAGAATGATTACTTGAAGCTGGATGATCAAGGGGTTGTTATGACCAGATTTACCCTGAACACAGGGCTTGAAGATCAGAACCTCTTATCCGCTAAGGCGGGATAAGTGATTGGAGAGGAGCCTGAAGCCAACAAGCGAGATTTAGAGGCAGCAGTGATGGATGTCAGCATCAGGCCCAGGTTTTCCAACTCTAAGATGACTTATGAGGAAAGAATGGCCCCTCAGACCAAGAGAAACTTTGGGGTAGTAGGCTCAATGCTGGCTTCTACTGGGACTGTGGTATAAGGTAAAACCAGAAAAAACACAAACAGTTGCTATCAAGTCGATTCCAACTCATGGCAACTCCATTTGTGCAGAGTACAATTGTTCCATGCTGTGTAGTGGTTAAGGCATTTGGTTGCTAACCAAAATGTTCATGGTTTGAACCCACCAGTCACTCCATAGAAGAAAGATGAGCAAGTCTGCTTGCATAAACATTTACAGCCTTGGTAAACCAATGGGGTTGCTAAGAGTCAGAACTGACTTGATGGCAGTGAGTTTGGTTTGGTTTGGGAGAAATGTTCCATAGCGTTTTGGAAGTACATTTCCAGACCTTTCTTGCGAGGCACTTCTGGGTGGTTTCAAACTGGCAACCTTTCAGTTAATAGCAGAGTGATTAACTACTGTGCCACCCAGGGACTCCTATAAGATAAAAGCACAGTTATTAAACGGTTATGTGGATACTGCAAATAGACAAGAAAATAGGGTTGATCTGATGCTGCTCCAGAGAATTTCTGACATTGGCTCCTCCTGGGACCAGGATTTGAACCTTGAGGTCAATATCAATAAGCTAAGACTTAAGAGGTGTGGGGCAGTAAGCTGAGCCCTTGATTCAGATCAGTGGGAGGGGCAGGGCAGTCTAACAGCGTTCTGAGACCATATTCACCTTTCCATAGATTTCCAGGAAAGTACTTAATATTTACATTTAACAATGCCTCTTACCATAATTTATAAATGATACTGCAATGGGGAAGAATCCCAGTATTGTTTTGGGGCATGTATGAGTCTCCCAGCAGTATTTTCAGTGGATATTCTAAAATGCACCCTAAGAATGCAGTTGCCATAAATACAGGTCCCCCTCTTCGGCTAAAAAAAAAAATTGTTTACATCCACCTCCCACAACCCCACACACTGATGACTAGGGACAGCAGCTTCCAGCAGAGATGTTGCTTCTGAAAACGTAGCCAGGGTCCAAGTGATAGGTTGTCACTTTGTAGTGATAGGTCATTATCCCAAATTCAATTTTTTAAAGAGAGTATGAGTACCAGTTGCTTTGGAGGTGATTCCAACTTGTGGTGACCCCATGTGTGTCAGAACAGAACTTGCTCCATAGGGTTTTCAATGGCTGCTTGTTCCTAAGTAGATCACCAGGCCTTCCTTCCCAAGTACCTCTGGGTGAACTTGAAGCTCCAACCTTTTGGTTAGTAACCCAGATCATAAACTTTCTGCACCACGCAGGGACTCCTAAGAAGTTAACTAAAGTGTTTAAACTTATCGTTTGGCATAAAATTTAATGTATAAAGGCAAGGTATAATTATTTTAGTTATCCAAATTTTTTAAAATTCTTCCATTAATAATTCATACATTCTGATATCCAGTTCTACATTTTTTTGCTTTATTTTATAAATAATCCATGTTAACCAGAAGATAAATAGAAAATATAGATTTTAAAAATCTTCCTTAATTTAACCACATAGGAAAAAACAGGTATAAGTGTTTGTTTGCTTTGGGCATTAAAAAAAAAAAAAAAAAAAAGTCAGATCACAGAATTTTAATTTTGGAACTAGAAAGGCAACATGCAAATAAATGTCAGCCCTCCTCTTATAGATGTAGTTACCTAACTTCTCTAAGCCTCAGTTTCCAAGTCTGTCAAATATGGGTGATGTATTATTGAGATATTAATATTGCTTAGTACTAATATTAGATGAGATAGATAAATAATTTGAGTAATTCACTGGCTCATAACAATCAACAAATATTAACCAAATTATTATTATTACACCATTACATTACTTAATTTGATCACTTAAAATGGATCATGAAATATTTTCCATGACAATAAGTCTCATTTACATTGTTTCCATGGCTGAATATATCATCGTATGCGTGTTTTATAATTTATTCAGCAGTTCCCTATTATTGAACATTTAGAATGTTTCCAACTTTTCTGTTATGAACCACACTATGATGAATAACCTTATACATTTATTTCCCTAGGATAATATTCTAGGGGTGGAATTGCTAGACCAAGAATTCTGTATTTATGCTCAAAATGATTCAGAATGCTTGCACAGAAGAGACTGCCAAGACCATCCCCTTGGTCTGCAGATGAAGGAAAGGAGCACCAGAGAGGTTAAATGACTTGCTTGTATTACAGACCTCATTGGGCAGAGGTGAAATCCACGACATCAGTACATAGATTTTTTTTTACATTTAATAATTCAAAAATGCACTGGGTTTTAACATATGATTTTCAACCATGTTCTTTTTTTTTTTTTTAAGACTTGAGTTAAATTGATTTTGCTTATGTTCAGGTTCTGTTTGTTAAACCACATGCAGCCAGCCAGCATGGAGTTATGCATTCAGTGTTGGCCTCTTTTTATATGTATATATTTTATATGTAATTTTGAAAAATACATGATAAGTGTGCTTATATCCATTCTTTTCATTTTTTGCCTATTATGTAGAAATCAATAAATATTGGGTATGTAAACTCACATTCTGCATAGAGAAGCTAACTTAGCCTTGAACTAGAAGTAAACACATGGCTTGTGCCCTTTGGTTGGCTCCTTACTTAGCAAGGCCAAGAAAGAAAAAAGAGAGGCTCTTATTTCTGTTTATCACAGTGTGATATGCTCTACCAATTCTTGCATCTCTTGTCAGAAAAAGTCAAAAGTGGATCCCTAAATATTTCACAAGTTCATCTGACTTCCTAAATCCTCTCCACAACTTAGGCTAAAGAGCAATTGAAGATAGGGGAACGGAAGAAAAAGAAATGATGAACAAATGGGACAATTACCCCAGGTTAATGAAGACAAGGTAAGGCCCCTCAACATTCCTTGCCCAGAAGTGGATTCCTGGAGGGTGACACGTTTTCTATGGAAAGAACTCCTGCACTTTGACTTCTAGGAGTGAAAAGGAGGAATGTCAAGGGCGGAAAAAGCATCTTGGACCAGAAAAAGAGAAGTAGTGGGAACACAGTGGAAACAGTGATGGCATGGGAACTGGAAGGGGTGGCAAAGAAGAGATGGAAGGAATCACAGCTCTGGATAAAAGAAGTCAGGGATAGTGATGACCACATCATATTCTTTGGCATACACTGGAACAAAAAAGGAATTGCTGTTTTTTTGTAGATGAAAAAATGATCTAATATCTACCATCTCATTTGGTTCAGCCTAATATTTCTCAGCTAACCCTGGCTGATGCAGTTAATGTGCTCTGCTGCAAAACATAAGGTCGGTGGTTCGAGTCCACCCAGAGTCACCTCAGAAGACAAACCTGGTGATCTACTTCTGAAAAATCAGCCATTGAAAACCCTGGGGAGCATAGTTCTACTCTGAAACACATGTCATCACAAGTTGGAGTCTACTTGACAGCAACTGGTTTAATATTTCTCAGAGTGTCCCCACACATGTAACACTTTAGAGTTATCTCAGTACTGAAAAGAACCGAGGTTAGCACATCAACATTTTGACCTTAAAGTTCTAAAATAAAATTAAGCCTCGCTGACCACAGGTGGAGTCTGACTTGAGAATTAGGCCTTCCCAGGCCAGAATCCTGGATCTATTATCTTTTTAATGTTTCACAAGTCACTCTACCTCACTCATCCTCACCAAAGTATTGTAAGGATTAAATGAGAGAATGCAAAGCCCTTGATTAGTTCATTGCTGGGTACAGCTATTGTTATTGTTAATCTAATTTATTCCTGACATCAGGGGTACAAAGGTGCTAACCTAAACTTCAGGCAAGCAGGAGCTTCCTATTCAAACTTACCAGCATTTTTACAAATAACAAAGTTAACTGAAGTCAGAGCATAAGAAATAAACAGCTTAATAGTACCCACAGGACATCTGAGTCCAGGTTTCCCTGAAGACAACTTTTGTACAGAGCTGCTGGTTCAGCCCTACCCTGCAATCCTATAGCCCCAGCCTTCGCCAAGGCCACTGATTTGCTATTCAGAAATAACAACTCACAGTAGGCTTAGCTCTTCTGGAAGGAAGATCTCTTCTTCCCATACTGAGAAGTCTTCATTCTTGGCCTCATAACACAACCAAAAGGGCCATAGTGAGTTTCAATTGAGGTCAACTTTATTTGAATAATTTGACCATAGGTCTTAGAAGACAGCTGTTTGACTTTGCTACCAACAAGATAAATTTTCATAACTTATGAACAACCAGGGGATTTATGGAGAACATTTTCTAAGACAGCCACCAATTCATTTCAACCCATTAGGACTACAGATAAAAAAATTTTGCATCCAAACTTTGAAGTAACATAGACATTCAGAGCATGAACATTCAGCTTCCCAGCCAAAAGAGAGGGAAAAATATGGATGTAAATAAAGATTAAGCCAAAACGCTCTTTGTGTTGCTGGAAGTCCAGTTAGGTCTGCTCCAAAACTGAGGAACTGAAACTAAAAAGGGAAACTTGATAGTTTTTATAGGTGTTTTGATGTGGCAATGAGGACATAAAGAAGGAGCTCTCAAAAAAAAAAAATAAATAAAAAGATGGGTTGGGTGGAAAACCCCTAAGCTTTTCCAAGTCTCAGTGTTCTGATACTAAATATGGGCAAAATCACTTTTACTTGACATATTGGTATAATATAAATGTAGTGTTTGTTTAGATCATCCTCTAAGTGCCTTGAAAATAGAGCTGGGATTGACAGGTGATATCATACATCATATTACTATTCTTAATACTGTATTTTTATGCATATATCATGTGTGTTATATGTTTGTTTGTATGTTTTTTAAACTGCATACTCCCTTTGCGAATTAGTTTCCTATGTGCTTTCTGAATGTTATGTGTGAGAAATATTGTACACTGTGCCTATCCTCTGGACCTTCTTTACTGATAGCTTTGTTATAAGAGCTAGGATATATTTTTCTAGCATATTATACATTGCAAAATTTAATAGGAAAGATCATTTTAGTTTTTCTTAATTGTTCACTTATGAAAACAAACATCTTTGAAATATAATTTTGAACATGCCAAAGAGCTGTTTTCAAAATGTACCAACCGTAACTGCAAAACCAGTCAGGCTATGTACTAGAACACAGCATCTCCTCCAAGGGCCCACCTGTCGTGGTATCACCTGACAGCTGCCCATGGAGCAAACTACACTCTAAATAGAGCCCAATGTGCTGAGAACCTGTTTTTGCCACCAATGTTAAACCATTCAGATATTTTAATAATTTTTATCACTGAAGTGCATTTCCCTAATGCTTGAAAAAACATATTATTAGACAATTATAATAAAACTCTCGTGCATACTGAGCAACAAACATTAATTTTCTGAAATAAAAAATGGGTCTTATATTCACAAATCCCACAGCTTGGAAATGTATATGATACACAACATTTAACCTGTCAGCAGCCTCATTAGTGTCAATGACTAGGAACTGGCAATCAGTAGATAGTGTGTTCTACATGTGTTTATGTTTTAAAATGCTCTTAAAATAGCTCCACTAGAGAGGTTGATATAAAACATTTCTCTACTGGACAAATGAATTTCAGTTTAAATTGTATGGTCTATTAAGATTTTTTTTTTTTTAGGAATTCACATTTCTCATGAAAGTGATTATTTGTAGTAAAGATAGCAAAACTCAACTAAAATAATAAAGGCTGGTGGATAAAGAATCATCAAAAGTTCAACCACATCAATAGGTAAATGAATGTCAAGAAAATATGCAGAAAGACTGATGGATCTTTGATGATCAAGAGCTCTATGTATATACTTGTTTGGCACCCATATTCAGTATACATACTGGCTATTAAGACATTTTTATAAACTGTAAGAAATATGTGAGCTATTTCAAGATATAATTCTGAAAAACAGACTTCCATGTAAGAAGCCAATTTAGGAAGAAAACAACATAAACAATAGTAACTTGTGTGCTCAAGTGAAGCATCTTTTTAATTTTGAGTAATGAAGATGTCAAGCCAAATGCTAGAGTAGTTTAACTTAATTAGGTGGCCTATTTTTCCAGGCATCCTTTCATTTCCCATTGAAAACTCAGCTTGTATGCAAGGAAACAAGAGCAATTTTGTCTGTAATGAATACCTCCGGGACTGCACAGAGTAATCATTTGAATGTTACAGTGAAGACTGGTTTGAGTAACTAGTTTGGGCTTGTTAAGATGCCAGACTTTGTTGGACTAACTAGATTTATCAAAGCATGGCAGCTTTATCATTTGACTGCGTCAATGGTCAAAAAGTCAAGTTGACTTTATTCCTGACATTTCTGCCAAAAGGAACCAATCTAAAAGTAATTGGTCTAATTTATAGTTCAAATTTATGACACAACCATGGAAATGTTATGGACCATAGTAAAGAGATTTTTTTTCTTTCCCTACAATGCTCTTAAAAAATATTACCTTTAACACTGTTAAGACCCTTTCTCTCGCCTCATTTACACTATAACCTGGACAATTTTCTTATTAGGAGAACATATAATTAAAATATATGTAGCCATTAATACGTGTGCAAATCTGAAAACATTCTAACAGCAGATTTTTAGAGACAATTGTACAGAAAGGAACTTGGAGGGTCCCCTTGTTTCCACTGCCAGTGCACTGTGATGACAAATAGCAATATGATACTATTTTCAGAATAATTGCCTATTATTAGCGAGTTTATTATCACATTAATTCTTTGAGTCTTGTGCTTAAAATGTTTCTCCAAGGAGGAGGGAGTGCTGGAGACTTTTGTGAATGTGTCATGGCAGTGATTCACGGGAGAGGAGCTACTGGAACTGAATGGGCAGGGCTGGGCTTGCTAGATGTCCTGCCATGCAGGGCTGAGAACCATTATAAGTAGAAGACTAAAATAATTAATGTGATTAAAGACATGCTCACAGAATATTTTAATTCATGTATCCATCTTTCAACAAATAATGCTACATACCTCTGATATTTCAGACATTATTCTGAGCTCAGGAAATACAAAGGGAAACAAGATCTAGACCTCATCCTTAAGATCTCACAATCTAATAGGAAAGACAGACAAGAAAATAGGTGAAGAGTCCAATATGTGACATGCCATGGAGGGGCAAAGCAGCCCCTCAATAACTCCAAGTTATAGATGATGGAGACACACCAAATGTGTGTCCACAGGGGGAAAAAAAAAGGTCAGTTCTTTTAATGGATCACTGAGGCAACAGTGAGGAGAAATGGAAAGGCCAAGATGAGGGTAAGGTGAGTTAAAGTGAAACCGTGAGGCCCAGAACGGAGGCAGTAATTATGTGAATGGAAAAGAGGAGACAGCTTTGTAAGTTATGCAAAGAAAGAAAAAAAAAAAGGTAGACTCAACACTATCTGGTGATTAACCAAGCCCTGGGTGCTAAGGAAGACTCCTGTGGAAGGGAATTGATTGATTGGAAATCTGGTTCAGGCAAGTAACCTAAGCTTTTCCATAATCTAAATGATACCAGACAAATCTTCTGTCTCCCCCATCAAGTGATTATTTCTTGTCTAGAAAGAGTAATCCTTCTCAACCTTTTCCATGTGGTACCCAGACTGAGGCATGGATGAGAAGGAATGAGCTCCTGCCAAGAGAACTGGTAGAAAACGATGCTGTAGGGGACAGAAAGGGTGATTGGGTGGAAAGGATAGAACAACCCGGTAGCACACAAGAGAATGTTCTTCAAAGTGCTATAGCAATGGCACGCACTCAGAACTAAAAAAATAAACACTGATAACACAGAAAGTTCTGAGAGAACCAGACTCCTTTAGACTAAAATGAAGTTTCTCAATGTTTTGTTTCTGTTTCCTTTGATGTATTTAATTCAAATGAACATTCATATCTTGGGTGCAATTGCACCTTAAGAACTACAGAGAGTACTGTAATTCTGGAGGTTGGAGAAAGGAGCTTCAGTTTTTTAGGAAAAGTAAAGGCCACACTGAGCATGTAGACCTGAGTGGCCCTATGTGTCTGGAGGAGAGTCAGAGCTCAGTTGGGAGGCCCCATCCATGTCAGCCATGTTGTTCTCTGCTCTGATTTAGACATAGCCATTGATACCAAACATGACAAGTTTAGAAAGAGAAAGGAGGTAGTTTATGATAGACTGCTGGCACCTTTCACTTCCTCCATTCCTTTCATCAGCTCACTCATATTTTCCCACAAACTATATAGGAAGGATCTGGCAGGGTTTGGAAAAGCACAGAGAAATCTTGCATTGATATGGTTCAAATTCTATCCACAATAAGAAAAAGGTAACTAGTTTTAAATTAAAGCACTAAATGGCCTGCAAGCTCATAGCTATTACAGGAGAAAATAGTCCATATTCCAGGAAAAGCACCAGAGAGGAATGGATATGTTATGTGCTTTTATTACACACTAGTTCAGCTTATTATAGGGTGGTATATTTAATTGAGGAGCTCTGGTGGCGTAGTGCCTAAGGCACTGGACTGCTAACCAGAAGGCTGGCAGTTCAAAACCACCAGCCACTCCTCGGAAGGAAGGTTGGGCAATCTACTTCCCTAGTGATACTGCCTCGGAAACCCAAGGAGGGGTCGCTAGGAGTCAGGTCTGACTCGACGGCACATAACAACAACACAATATTTAATTGAGAAGCTGCTTATCAATTACAAAATTATATGCAAAAAATGTTTTGAAGGTTTATATACACTAGCTTAAGATGTATAGAATGTACATGGTAGACAGTGCCAAAGAGCCCATTGGGACTGTCTAAAAGAATATCATTAATTTTTACAGTGTGCTTCCACTTCTGGAGCAATTCCAGTGTTGGCTTTCTATAAAAATCATTTCAAGTATAGAATGATGCTATTTGCTTGCAGCAACATCACAGGAGCAGGAGTGCACCATATGTTGCTACTTAGCAACTTCGTCTATAAGTCCCAAAGCATGTACTGATTTGAAAATTGAACAGGAATTATAATTGTTGAGTGATTCTATGAGGCAAATTGTCTTGGATTGCTAAACTATGCAGATGTTTGATGCTCTGTAGGAAAAGGAACAAAACTTTTTTTATCCCCCAGCAGGATGACTAAAGTCTTATTTATGGTTGCCTAAAGGGGCAAATTGATTAAAATTCCCTGAAAGAATATCAGGTAATGAATTCTTGAACATACTACAATACAGTAAACAAAAGGAATGTCAAGTGTAAAATTGAGCTCAAGCTATTCAATGTGTGTAATTTGTGAAATTTATTTCCCTCCCAGCATATGTATTATCTTACATTAGTCTAATTTCCTAAGTAGCAAATTCTAAAAACAGTTTTATATATGCAATGTTATTAAAAAAGAGTTTGCTTCGGGAACACAAACCTGCCATATTTTTCAAAAGCACAAAAAGTATTTGGCGCTCTCTACTACTCCATAAATTATCACTGGTATTTAAGACATTCTTAGTAACTCCTGACTGAAATGTTAAGAGAAATAATGTTAGTTGTTAGATTTTTAGCCAGAGCTGAATGTTGTACTTAAATTTCAAAATCTAAGGAGCCAGGCTGTTAAGATGAATGTGCTCTGCATTTCCAATCCTTTATCCAAAACTCCTTAAGACGGACATAATCATTCCCTGAAAGGAAGCAGCTGCTTTATAACAGCAATCACTTATTGAGTTTGTGTTTCTACTGTTTCAAACAAATTCAATTAGCCCTTACACTTCAAAACCCTAAAGGCACCGAAGGATGATACCGGTCTGCTTTAATCCAATAGTAATACTAAACTTGTCAGTACAGTTTTGGGATTGATGGTTAGAAGAAAATTAATAATAACATAATAACATTTTTCATTTTTTAATCAAACAGTGCTATTCAGAACTACCTACAGACCTTGGAGGGTACTTTGCTGAACAGAGTGAGTTAAGCAACAATTGCAAATGCAAAGCTGGGCCTTCCAAAGGCATTCTTAGAGTAATCAACTCAGCTGAGTGGAAGGAAATGTAGGATGGATCTTTGAATGCCATGATGACCTTTCAGCCAAACAATATAGTGTAGTTTCAAGACCATCTGCCCAAAGACGGCAGGGTTCATAATGGCTGCTAAATGCAAAGTTCATGGAAATGTAGGCCTGCCCTGTTTCATGTTAAGCAGGGAACCTTTTTTTTCTTAGAGAAATTTCAAAGCCCCACAGAGTACAGCCCTTATATATACATTAGATTTAATTCACTGACAACTTCCATGAAGAAAAAGAGTTTTACTTTCCCCTCTGCACCCCCTTTACTCCCCTCCCAGGCAGCAAATCTATTTGACTAGACATCTCAACATTTAAAACTACCATATTAGCATTTGGGAGCTCTGGTGGAGTAATGTCTAAGGCATTTGACTGCTAACCAGAAGGCTGCCAGTTCAAACCCACCAGCTACTCCTTGGAAGGAAGACTAAGCAATCTACTCCCATAGAGACACGGCCTTGGAAACCCAAGGAGGGATTGCTTTGAGTAGAATCAACTCGACGGCAGTGAGGTTTTTTAAAAAATTATTATTATTAGAGTTTATGTATTGTTGTTTGTTGTTATGAGCCGTTGAGTTGGACCCAACTCATAGCGGCCTCTCCTTGGGTTTCTGAGGAGGTATGACTATGGACGTAGATTGCCCAACATGCTATAGTTATTGATATATAAAATGCCAGGATGCCATGGTTTTACTATTCTGGAAAAAAAAAAAAAATCTATAAAAAGCTCCTGTGAACTCTCCCTCTTACTTCACTTATTCATTTATTTACTTTTGCTTACAATGTTCTTATATTTAACATTACACTGGCCCCCTAGGGCAGTTATAATTTTGCTTCAAATGCCCTTCCTGAATGAAAGGGCTTGGTCTTAAGTATCCAAAAGATAAATAACCAAGCACTTACTTTTACAAATGTAACCATCATATTTTCACTATATTTTTGTTGTCATTTCTCATGATAAAATACGTTGTCAACTAGTCCCAGTGAAATGGATACAAATATGCCCTTGAAGGGTTTCAGTCATATCAAACATTTTGATCTGAAAGCTACCCCCCACCCCATGGATTCTGAAGCACCATTAGCGTCCACTCTGATGCACTGGCATTAGCAAAATCCCACTGACCACGTGATTTCAGGTGTAAATGTAGCATGTTGTTGAAAATGGCTCCGATATTTGATAATTAAAGCTATGTGTGACATGTGTAGCTTATAATGATGAACTCATCCACAGTCAGAAGCCCAAATAACCTGCACCTGTAAAGACTTTATTTCCTAAAGGTAAAACAACTGTTTAGGAAAGATCATGCTGGCAAAACAGCTGCTTGCTGTTCTGGAGAGGAAACAAGGTAGCAGCTTTCAACAAATGCCAACTCTGGTGTTTTATCAGCGCTATCTCATTAACTGGAAACAAGGCTTAAATGCTTTGTTTATAAATTATGATTATTCCTGATTGAGGCAGTTACTGATAGTGCTACTCATTTGCAATGCAACTCTTTGAATTTGTTTAATTACAGTTTGAAACAAGGCAGAGAAGATTAATTAACCCACCTGGCTGGCTGGCACATAGTCCTGGCTCGGCTCTGTCATGCTCATATACATGTTCTCACCGTCAAACTGCGAATGAAATAATAGTAAACATTCAGCAATCTTCACTGTGTGTATTTTTTTTTTTTCTTTTTCAGCAGCAAACTGGAAAACAGTAACCATAAAAAAAAAAAATACTGTGGTCGGGAATATGGAAAATCTGTCACAGCAAGTGAGCCACGTCTTTTCTTTGATGTTTCTGTTGTCATCCTTACTGACCCTGGATGTCAGTGATTTGGAGTAATTAGTGCTCTAGTAATTACAGCAAGTAAGCAAGAAATGAATGGCTTCCTTTCATCTGCAATCTGTTTTAAAACAAAATGGCTCATTTTGCACACCATGTATATATATATCGCAGCTCGCCTGTAATGAAGTATTAAATGAATGGCATGATTTCTGAACGAAAAGGATAATGGAAAAGACACTAAGGCACAGCTCAGTGCCTTCTGAGTTTAGCTCTCAAAAACGAAAAAGCATAGTATTTTCATAAGAGATGAAAACCGACTTTATCCTAATAGTTTTATGATTTAAAAAATGTTCACTTTAAAATAATATTTGAAAAGAGCCTGAACCCCTATAACCATGGTTAAGAATGAAAAGAACAATGAATAACAATAAAAATATACAGGCTGTGTGATTAAATTTTCCTTGCTGAAAGAAGAAGAATGAATGTAAGTATGACAAATGCATAACAACTTACATATATAAATGTTTTCAAGCCAATGGACTTAAGAAGATGGAAGGAGGAAATTCACGGGTGCAGGACAATTGCAGGAGAATCAAGTAGTTTAAATAACAACAACAAACTATTTGGGTTTTTTGAATGCAGTAACCACTCCATTCAGTCTAAACCTTAGCTATCTTAGACACTTGACAAATGGGCAAAATTTTTCTTTTTTAGTAAGAGGAAGAAATTTCCCAAGGAAATAATCAACTTAGACTAATACATCCAACTTCAAAGTGCTTGGTCTGCATACACGTTCATTGACAAGACTGATTTCAGACATAGAAACTTGAAATTTGAAAAATTACTTTCTGAAATGCAACATTGTTATTGGTAACAGTACAAATGTACATATGCCCATTCTTTATCTACTGTCAGAATCGGGGAAAAAAAATGTGTTAGAGACATTGCCTTCCACCACTATGAGGTGCTAGGATCAGAGGGCTACACCAATCTGGGCACATACCACGACATCTACATTTTAGTCAGCAGCACTGACTAAATGCTGATCAGATAAATTCACATAAACATCAACTGTAAAAGTAGAGCCATCACTAAAGACCCCGAACCACTCACTAGGTTAAGTTCAAAGAATCAAATGATTTCCTCATACAGCCCTGTAAAAATATTTCCAGTTATGTGAACAACTTATCTAAACAGATATGAAACCACATATTCAGTGACGTGGTTGTTAGCATACTTCAGAAAGAGCACACCTGGAATAGAAGAGTTGGAGATTTGGGTTGCTTTGTTAACTGGCTCAGCTTCCCTGATCCAAGTGACTTACCCAAGGTTGCTTTTCCGTTGGGTCAGTGGGCTCCTTCTTCACCCCACAGATAGTCTACCCTGGAGTCTATCAACCCCCAGACCTGACAAAGAGCCTCACTTAGCAGTTCTCCTGTTCCAACCCCTGTGTGAGTGCACTGGTTTGTTTGCAAATGTTTTTAATGTGAAAATGCCAAGGAACCATTTAAAATATGGACAGTTTCTCTGACTGTAACAAACTAAACTGAAGTAGCGAAGTGAATCAAATACTCCACCGCAGATGCATATTCTATAAATGTGTTACTTTCTATTTCATCTTCTCTAACTCATTTTCTAAATCTGGTGTCGTTCTCATGCCAACTAAGGCTTTGGAGTTTTGGTTTTAGTCTATCCAAAATGCATGCTAATTCAGTATATTCAACACTAATGTTCTTGATAAAGGCTCTTCCATCAAAAAGTACCAATATGCAAGTGATATTGAGCTAAGGCTGTAAAAGCATTGTTAAAATAAAACAATTACTTACTGTATTATAATTATGAGAGTTAAAATAATTTTAGTACATTTCATGTCCCAACCACCTGTAGCTTTACGTATATTACTGATTTAATCATCACAACAGCCAGGAGTTAGATATTATCATTATTACCTGTATTTTACAAAGGAAGAAACATATTCACAGAGAAGTTAAACTATATATTCAAAGATACAAAGCTCTTAATAGGAAGAACTAGGATTCAAACCCAGACAACTTGGCTTTCTATCCCATGCACTTAACCATCAGAATATATATTTAATATTTTGAAGCCTATTGATGAGTTAGCAATCAATTCTGAAAATCATTTCAATGAATTATCAAAGCAGAGTAGTGCCAGTATCTCAGTGATGTTGCAATTTTGTCAAGAATTTCTGTAGTGTTGTGAAACCCAGAAACAAGTGTCATGGTGAGCTGTCAACTTAGTCATCAGCCTGGCTGAATATCTCTGGATGATTAAGCCTTAAAAGACTTTTTAAGAGGTGGCTTTTCTGTTGGCATCAGAAGACTCTGAACTCCTCTGAAAGCTTATTTCTGGAGGGCCTACAGTGTCAAAATGCCTGGAAAAATATTTATTTCATGCTATTGCTTGTGTGGATGGAAGGTCTTGGCTGCACTCCCACCTTTCTGGCCCCGCCCTGTACTCTAGTCACTCCACACATATTCACAGCCCTTTGTCCAGGATGCCTTTCTTCTCTTTTACTTGTTGAAATATTCCTTACCTCCTCAGCTCCCAGTCTCGGCATGCCCATCATCAGCCCTCTCTTTCTGGCAATGTCAGATTACCCAAAAGGCAAAGTAAGCACAGGCTTGCTTGTTGTTGTTGTTGTTGTTGTTGTTGTTGTTATGTGCTGTCGATCATAGCTTGCTTACTAATCAGTAGTGAACACTTTCACATTTTTTCACCATATCAAAGATTCTCCTTCTAGGTATGGCTGGCATCTGTTTCTCTCCCAACTCACTATCACATTCTTACAGAACCAATCCTTCTTCAAATTGTACAATCCCTGACAGGGATGGAGTATGCAGTAAGCAAGGTAAGCATAGACTTATTTGTGCTTACTTACTAATCTGTAGTATGAAAAACAGCATGTGGTGGTAAATATGTAAAACTATTTACTACAGATTAGTAAGCACAAGTAAGTCTATGCTTACCTTGCTTATTGGGTGACCCACCCCTGGTTTCCGGGAGGGTTTTGCTCTTAGGGTAAGACACATTTGCTCATGGAGAGCTGAACTCCACTAGACTGTGAACAACTAGAGGGCAGAGAGGACATCTCTATCTTTAGTGTCCCGAAAGCCTAGCACCAGGCATAATAAAACAAAACAAAACAAAACAAAAAAACCCATTGCCTGTCAAGTTGATTGGGTTTCCAAGGTGGTGAATCTTTATGGAAGTAGATTGCCCAGTCTTGCTTCCATGGAGTGGCTGGTGGATTTGAACCACCATCCTTCTGCTTAGCAGTCAGTTGCCTTAGGCACTGGCTAATAATCTTGGAAAGGTCCCTGAAAGCATCACATCTGAATTCTTCATGTTAGGATTGAAAGAACAGACATTTTATTGGTCACCTAGCCTTTCCGGGAATAGAAGTGAGGTCTGCCCTCCAAGCAGAATAGTTTTCCACTGTTATTGTTTTATATTCCACTACCCATAAAAAAGGACCTTTGGTAGCATAGTGGCTAAGGCACTTGACTGCTAACCAGAAGGCTGGCGGTTCAAACCCACCAGCCACTCCTTGGAAGGAAGATGGGGAAATCTACTTCCGTAGTGATACTGCCTCGGAAACCCAAGAAGGGGTCGCTATGAGTCGGGACCGACTCGATGGCACATAACAGCAACACAGCACCCATAAAAAGGGACCTCTGGCGGCGTAGTGCCTAAGGCATTTTGACTGTGTTGGCTGGTGGTTCAAACCCACCAGCCACTCCTTGGAAGGAAGATGGGGCAATCTACTTCCATAGTGATACCGCCTTGAAAAGCCAAGAAGGGGTCGCTGTGAGTCAGATCTGACTCAACGGCAGTGAATTTGGTTTTTGGACCCATAAAAAAAGTTAGCTTTAGCCTTAGAAAGGACTGAAATTCTAATACATGTTGACATGAATAAACCTTGAAAACATTATGGTAAGTGAACTAAGCCAGACACAAAAGGACAAATATTTTATGATCCCACTTATATGCAATATCTAGAATGGCAAATGCATGGAGACAGAAAGTGATTAGTGGTTATCGTGGCCTGGTGGGAAGGTGCAAGGAGGAGTTAACGTTTAATTTAAATAGAGTTTCTGTTTGGAGTGATGAGAAAGCTTTGGAGACCAATAGTGTGAATATAATTAATGCCACTGAATTCTAAAAATGATTAAAATGACAAATCTTATATATATTTTTATCACAATGGGGAAAACAGAGTAGGGATTCAGACTTTACGGTTCTTTGTACATGACATCTCTGTATACTCCCCTGACTTGGAGGCAGGTATTTACACAATCCCACTATAATGGCCCTGCTTCACTACCTGGACTATACATTAACTGTCATCAAGTTGATTCGACTCATGGTGAACCTATGTGTGTCTGAGTAGAATTGCTGCTCCACACAGTTTTCAATGATTGATGTTTTTAAAGCAAATTGCCAGACCTTTCTACTGAGGAGCCTCTGGGTGGCTTTGAACCACTGGCCTCTCAGTTAGCAGATGAGCACTTTAACCACTGTGACAGCAGGGCTCCTACTCCCATATCTAACCATACTTTATTTCCATGTATTCTCAATTTAAAACCTGAAGCAAAGTTTGAAAATATAAATAGATTGAGTTATTTAAATCTAAATTTAAATGGCATCAACACAGGATTAGCCTTTTTGACCAAGGGCTTTCCTATTCTTTATTGTGTTTTTATTTCAAAGCACCAGGGAATGCAATCACATAAAAAGTCATTGATAATCTTCTCTACAGTTTTTTGAAATTGTTTTTAGAGGATATTAACCAAACCCATAATCCCAGAGAGCTTTGCCAACTAGATAGTTATTATTTCTTCTATTTAAAAACTGAAAGCTGACATCTAGCAACGTTGGAACTTAGTGAAGGATGAGCAAAAAATGGGTGATACTAGGCTACCAAAACCATTGATACAAAAAAAAATCAAAGTGAGAATTTGAATTATAAATCAATCATTGTCACTGGTACAGAAAAGGGGATCTTTTCAGGGAAATTATTATAAGAGAACCAGAAAATTACAGCTGAGGGAGGAAAAAAGATCTCCTGAAAATCAAGAAACAGTACCACATTGTATTGTCCCTAAAGGGGAAACCTTACATTCCTGTATATTTTTCAGAGGGAATATTTGATACTTTAATTGGAACAAAAAGCTAAAGATGGAAATGTTTATATAACAGGGGCTAATTTTCTTAGAAGATGCATTAAGTCATTATAAAAGAGTGCAATATCCTTCAAATAAAATTCCCATTATTGTATTGTTCTACCCAACATAAGATTATAAGATATTTATTTTTTTTCAGCAGTAGGAGAAAAAAAACTTAAGTCTGGGGAACAAAGCCCAAGACTTGGGCTGGTTCACACAGAGCAAAGCATTCTGGAAGATACAAGCACAGAGGGAAGGGAGAGACTGTGCATAAGAGCACAACTATCACAACTATCTTATGGCAGCTCATAAGCATAGTCACATGGATTCAGGAAAGATATAAGACGCCAACTCCTCACACTTCCTTCGGATCTTCACCATCCTCAGAGAAAAAGGCAAGAGACACTGGAGAAGGAACACCTGTCTATTTATCTTCCAATTTCAAGGCTGAACATGTGGATGTAAGATAGGCTTGAATCAGTCTGCTGCCAAGAAATCACCTGCTGAATGGAACTGTGGTGAATACAGTGGGCCTGTCAGAGCAGCTCACACTGAAAGAAAGAGAGAGAATCCAAGCAGAGCTGAGGCTATCAATGACCAAATAAAAGACAGCCGAGTTCCTCTGCTGGCCCTTTGTGTGGAAGTGTGTCACAACCAGGGAGCACACAGAGCTGAGCTAGGAAATGGAAACTCCTCTCAGTTGGGCTCCTGTCTCTTGATTTGAGTGGTAAACACTTTACCATAGATCTGAATGGTACAGACAGGAAGTGTGGACTTGGCTGTGGACCTGGGAGGGTTGAGGCGAGTAGAGAACACTAGACTCACAATTTGGAATCTGGACTCCACTTGGGGCCTGGCTTTATATTCTTACTTTTTGCCCAAGTGATATATTTACTTGGAGAAGAATTCTACAATACGTTCTCTTTGTTAACTTTGATAATAGAAATTTTCAACAATAACACCATGCATTTATACAAAACCTGTCCTTTGAAAACTCTCCTACAGCATGGCTCAGTGGCATGAATCTTGAGGACAGCAGTTCCTCTCTGCTGTTAAAGGCATGGCTACAATGTAATGGGGCTTTTTAACAAACACACTGAACTTTTAAATTCAAATGAATACTGTATTCTTTTTAGTAGTCACCTTACATGCTATAAGGAGTTTTGGTGGTGTCGTGCCTAAGTGCTCAGCTTCTAACCAAAAGGTCAGCGATTTGAACTCATCAGCCTCTCCTCAAGAAAAAGATGTGATAGTATGCGTCCATAAAGATTACAGACTTGGAAACTCTATGGGATAGTTCTACTCTGTCTTACAGGGTTGCTAGGAGTCAGAATCAACTCAATGGCAAAGGTTTTGGTTTTATGGTTTTTATATGTTCTACACTTATGATTATGACAGTTCAAGCCCGTTCTAACTTTTTCCTTTGGAGGCACTTTCTAATTGCTGTAAACACTTGAAGTCATTAGTTTACCATAACAACCTTAAAATTTAGTGACTATTACTATTTTCATTTTTAATATGACAAAATTCAGTCTCAAAGAAGTTATAAAAAAACTTGCCATTAACAGATCCAAGTACATGCCACCCTGATCTACTACTCAGCCCGCTTGCTTCAGTCCTTGGCCACTAGCCTTGCTTCCTGGCCAGGAAGGTTTGCACCATTCCCAAAGTTATAAAGGCCCTGTAGACACTGTTTCTGCTGCCACCACAGCTAAAGACCGGGGTGCCCCCAAGCATGGCACCACAGAGACCCAACATCTGGTGCAGAGTGCTGCCTTTCTCAGAGTCTGAAAAGAGGGGCTGGACAGCATAGCCAGGGAGTGTAGCAGAATTACTACCCAATGGAGGGGTCTGGCCCACGGTGTTACCCATGACGGCACTGGAGATGTCCAGCCATACACAGTGTTCTCTCCGCTGTGTGCCCTATTTCCTTTTCCTCCCTCACTCTTGCTTCCCAGGGCTTGCACTCTTAGTTTTAGCATGTGAGCTTTTCCCAGAGGCTATTCTGTCTTTGGGAGCTCTGGTAGCGTAGTGCCTAAGCCACTTGACTGCTAACCAGAAGGCTGGTGGTTCAAACCCACCAGCCACTCCTTGGAAGGAAAATGGGGCAATCTACTTCCATAGTGACACTGCCTCGGAAACCCAAGGAGGGGTCGCTATGAGTCGGGTCGGACTCGACGGCACATAACAACAACAACATTCTGTCTTTAAGGAGCTCTGGTGGCATAGCAGGAGCTCTGGTGGGGTAGTGCCTAAGGCATTTGACTGCTAACCAGAAGGCTGGCAATTCAAACCCACCTGACTCAATGGCACATAACAACAACAACAAGAACCGCCACTCCTCGGAAGGAAGACTGGGTGATTTACCTCTGTAGAGATACTGCCTCCGAAACCCAAGGAGGGGTTGCTATGATTTGGAACCAACTCCACGGCAGTGAGTTTGAGTTGGGTGGCATAGTGCCTAAGGTATTTGACTGCTAACCAGAAGGTTGGCAGTTTAAACCCACCAGCCACTCCACAGAAGGAAGGCAACCTACTTCCATAAAGATTTACTGCCTCAGAAACCCAATGGGGGGTCTCTATGAGTCAGAATTGACTTCATGGCACTGGGTTTTTTGTTTGTTTGTTTGTTTGTATTCCGTCTTTAATGGTCATGCTGCACTAATCTCACCACCCCATCAGCATTCAGATTTTATTGTATCATTTCTAAGAGTCAATAATTCTATTTTAAATTCCTCTGCAAAGAAAGAAGGAGCACTGGTGGTGCATTGGTTAAAGCATTCAGATACCAACCAAAACGGTTGCTAGCTCAAACCCACTGGCAGTCCACAGGAGAAAGATGAGGCAATTGCTTCTGTAACGATTTATAGCCTTAGAAACTCTATTGAGCGGTTGTACTCTGTCCTATAGGGTCACGATGAGTCAGAATCGACTTGATAGCAGTGGGTGGGCTGCAAAGACAGAAACAAGCTCTTGAAAAACAATGAAAAGACAGAGCAAGGGTTTTCTATACTATGAAAGAAAGAAAAATGCAAGTTTCTACAAAATTTCATGACCCCTACACTTCCCACAGATTTTCATGAACCCCTAACTTTCCACACATTAACCTCAAACTTCCCATATTCATTACTCATTGTTTTTGAAAGAAAAGAATGTTTGGAGGAAAGCTCAGCTATAACTCCAAATCCATTCTGGTGAATTTAATGGAAATAATTTTAACTAAAAAATACGCATGACACACACCACTAGTTTTAACTAAAAAGCCCCCGTAAGGTGTTTGCTATCAGAAAATAAGGGAGTAATTTCTAACTCAATACAGGATTTTGTTTTTTAAGTGAGTTTCCAAGTAAATTCTGAATTTCTATAAATCTTAAAGCTGCAAAACTATACTGTGCAGTTGACAGTCGATACAGTGTTAAAAAATTGGTTTACTACACTCCCCTGACTTGTCATGTTTTAGGCAAATTTTTCTGAATCCATCCTCTCTTTAGAGGCACAATTTGGGAAGTACATTCAAAATTGCTGGCGATCCATACCTAAGGTCACTTATTTCCACATCATATCAGCTCTCACTCACTTCATTTACCATAGTACCTAAATCAGGTGAAGATGTGGAATGCAAAGCATGAAGGTTGGATCTTTTATTGCTCGTATCCCTTTTTCAGCACAGTGAACATTTTTGAGCATCTGACATGTAGAGAAAAAGGTGAGAATCTTTCTCAACTTGTGTCTGGTCTGGAAGAGTCTGCTCAGTTCAGGGAACCTCAAAACAAGAAAAAGGTAAGAGACCAATGGAAGTTCAGAACATCAAGAAAGTTAAGAACTTGAATGGGAGATGTGTAAAAAAGATGAACAGAGAAGTGATTTCAGACTGGTTATTGGCAATTGAGTGGGATAAAAAGAGATATAATTTTTAAAAAGAATTTGGGGACAATCATTGAATGGACTGAATAAAGATTAAAAGTAGTAGTACCAAATAAAAGTACAAATAGAAAGGTACAGGGTTATTAAGATGGAAATTCTCACTTCTCTATTATTATTACTCAGAGAAATAACAATGTGACTAAGTAGAACAATTATGTTACCAAAATAGACTTTTGGTAATTCAAATCACCTAATGGTAGGACAGGTGTTGAAATTTATTTCGGTCTATATTCACAGCAAACGTGACCAATTAGAAATACAAGGGGTTTGGTCTAGATCTACTCTAGTTCTATTTAGAGTTGATATTCGACATATATTTTTTTCCAGAAGCTAGTAAATTTCTGTTTCCTAAATGAAGATATGATGATGTTTAAGAACTGGATTGAACAGCAGGAATTAAAATCCTTCAAGTTCTTGAGTTTGAGTATGGAGATGTCTACTGTGAAAGTAAGCAAAACTCTGTTGGACTATATTTTCATTTTAAGTTGAGAAGTAATTCAATCCATTTTTATATGAAAAGGAGTATAATTTTCAAAAAAATTTTAACATCTCTAAATACTATAGTTCTATCTATTTTTGCCTAGTCTTCACTGATGTTTAACCTATGACTTCATGTGACTTTCCCTGCTGACTTATCTACACTTTTATGAAGATTAGTGTACGCTTTTCCTTGCATTAGCTTAAAGCTTCTTGAATAAGATGTCCCCTTCCTAAGGCATATTCATTACATGTACTAATAGAGTTCCAATTCTAGTTTCTTTTAATTGTTTTCTTGTGTATAATAGTCCTAACCATCCCCTTAGGGGTTATTTTCCCACTCTTGTTTACACACACACACACACACACACACACAGCACTCTCTCAGATTCTTCATCATCCCCTTTGACAATGTCCTTTTATAGCATAATGGATATGTAGCTGGAAATATGTTAGAGCCGAAGCTGGAAGACTTCCTGCTGGAAACAGTATGCTTCTTTTTACTCAAAGCTTTATTTATACTGCATAGTAAGAGATGCTGGGTTCTCTTTGTTTTCCTTTCTGGAATGGCACTATCTGATATTCTTCTGCTGAAAAATTGGGAGAAGGAATTATCACCACATGGTGCTATCAGATTTGAACCATCTAGCGTGGTCTTGCTGGTACATTAAAATTAAATGTTCATGGAATATTCTCAAGTTAAAATGTAGCAATCATTCATCCATTCACCTATTCATTCAACAAGTACTCATTTTGCACCTACTGTGTGCCAGGCCCTTTTCTCATCAAAAGCAGCTAACATTTATTGAGTGGTTATTATGTGCCAGGTACACACATGCTTTACTGAATACTCACAACATTCTGAGGCAGGTAATATTGGAGTAAGAAAAATGAGTTTTAGAGAATAAAGTACTTTGGAAGGAGTATTAGGTCAGTCTGATAGTAGATAAGCACCTTATAGGAGAAGATCTGCTAAAGGGAAATAAGACCTTTGTGAAAGAAGATTATGGGTCAACACACACATTCTAAGTATCCCAGGTGACTGCAGGACTAAGGAATACCATATCCATTTTAATGACTATTTTCTTATTTCAATGGCCACAAGCCACTTAAAGACAATGGATATTTCCTAAAATAGCTATTCTATTCCCATATGCACTGCCATCGAATCAGAGCCAACTCACAGCAACCCCTCCTTGGGTTTCCAAGGCGTATCACTACGGAAGTAGATTGCCCAACCCTCCTTCGGAGGAGTGGCTAGTGGGTTTGAACCACCAGCCTTCTGGTTAGCAGTCAAATGCCTTAGGCACTATGCCACCCATGTTGTTGTTGTTGTTGTTATGCGCCGTGGAGTCAAACCCGACTCATAGTCAACTCTAAATGACCCAGAGCCATCCCTAGCAGGGGCAGAAGCTCTATAGAAAGACCATGGACTTGACTGAGCCAGAGTGGGATCTGAGACCTGCCTTTGCCCCTCATTAGCTGTGTGAATAGGGAAGTTAGTGCCTCTGTAAACCACAGGGCATCAAGCACTGATTTGTGAGGAGGACCAGACCTGTGCAGGCAGGCACTGAATACCACACACAAGGTTAGCAGATACACAAGAAAATTCCTTGCTTTTCTTATTAGGCATGATGGCCTAACCTAGTCTCAGTATATTACATTAGTCTTCCTTCTCTTATCCCATTGCTATAAATCCTGCAATGGCTCCCTAGGCTTTTAAAGGTAAATGTCAACTTACTTAGTTTAGAACACAAATTCCTTCATGACTTGAACAATTTTACCACTTCTTTATGATCTGTGTCCACTCTAAATGGTCAAGACCAGTTCTGTGCCAAGTGTCAAACATTTTCAGCATCACCTTGTCTGTGCCCTCCTCTCTACATTCTCATGCCTCTCTATATTTCATCCTGGTTTCGTTGTAGTTGTTAGCTGCTGGCAAGTCACCTCTGATTCACGGCGACTCCAAGTACAACAGAACAAAATGTTGCCCACTCCTGCACCATCTTCATAATCTTTGGCACGCTGGAGACCAGTGCTGTGCCCACTGTGTATTTTGAGTGCCTTCCAACGTAGAAGGCTCATCTTCCAGCACCATCTAAAATGAGATTTTGTTGTGATCCATAGGGTTTTCATTGGCTCATTTTTGGAAGTAGATCATCAAGCATTTTTTCCTACTCTGTCTTAGTCTGAAGCTCCATTGAAACCTGTCTACTATGGGTGACCCTGCTGGTACTTGAAATATGGATAGCATAGTTTCCAGCATCACAGGAACAAAGAAGTCACCACAGTGCAACAAAACATCAGATGGCTGATGTCCATCATTCCTTAGTGATTTACATATGGCCAAACAATCCACACCTCCATGCTTTCCATCCATCATCTCCTGTTTGGAATATTCTTTTACCTCCTGCTACATCTTTATTTCCTAGTAACAGAGTGATCATTGAATTTATTGTCTATCCTGGGACAATTTTGAAAATGAAAGGGGTACTATTACAAATTATGTTTGAATAGCAGGTGTAAACTTACACTTTCCTAGTCAAGGAGAATCTTCCCCTGACAAAGTAAGCATTCCCTGACATCCGGGATGATGGAGAGTCCCTTTACTGGGCTGTCATAAGTCCTCCACAGCATCTTCTACTGGTCACAGCATATGCCTCCCAGTGCTGTCATTGCTGCATTCCTCTCTTGCACAGACCTGTGAGTGCTTTGAGGCAAGTACTGTCTTGTTTACATTATTCTGTCCCTAGCACTTAGCATAGGAGCTCTGGTAGCGTAGTGCCCAAAGGCACTTGACTGCTAACCAGTAGCCTGGTGGTTCAAACCCACCAGCCACTCCTCGGAAGGAAGATGAGGCAATCTACTTCTGTAGTGATACTGCCTTGGAAACCCAAGGAGGGGTCGCTATGAGTCGGGTCCGACTTGACGGCACATAACAACAACAACAACAACAACAAGCACTTAGCATACACCTTGGATGTATTATTAGCTCAACAATATTAAATGAATGATTAAGTAAATTCTGTGTCATATTCTGGGAAATAAAAACATTTCAGATATCTAACGATTCCATTATTCTGCAGTAACATTTAATTCATGGACTTCTATTTCCAAACCAAGTTTTGTGCATGAAAATGACTTATCTTCCAGGACCATAGGACAAAAACTTGTAGAAACCACATCACACTTTAGTTTTCCATTTCTTCCTGTACTACTAGAAATGAACTTTCTTCAGTCACTCAAGTTGGAAAGGAGTTCAATTTTTGAGAATTTACAGAACAGATGAAAGCTTCATAGTAGCAGTTCCTCAAGTCCTCAGTCTACTCATTGATCTTGGTGGTCATTCCATGGAGCAGACTGTGTCCACTCAACACCAAGGTGGTTTCTTTTCCCACACTGATGTCAAACTGCTGATGAATATTTTGCTCCCTGAATCATTTCCAAGTCTCTACTAGCAGGTGAATGAAACGTTGGCTGGACTGGCAAACAGAGAGTTCTGCCCCTCCTTGTCCCCACCATGTGATATATGGGTAGCCCAGGGTCTCTTATTCCCTTGTAGGTAGAACAGACACCATCATGAATGGGTCTGAAATAAGAAGACACACGTTGGAGTCCTGGTTCTGACATATCCCAGCAGAGTGGTCTTGTGAATGACAGTAATAATTATATTATATATTATCTTTATTCAATTATTTCAGATTCAAATGAAACATGAATGTGCTTGTAAATTGTATAGAACTATAGACACAGACCCTGTGTTGCATTCTGGAAACTATGGTACTTTCCCAACACAACAAGTTGACTGTTTCCATCATTAATTGGAAAGATTGACAGGTGAAAAGTAGTGGAAAGAATCAGGCTCAATATGCCCTAGACTAGCTTGTGAAAGGGTATCTAATATGGAAAATAATATGCAGACATTACTTTTTATCTATCTAGCTGTTTATCTATATGTCTATCTGTCTGTCTCTCTGTCTACCACCACCCATCTGTCAGTTTGTTGTACTGTGGTGGCTTATGTGTTGCTGTGGGGCTAGAAGCTATGCCACCAGTATTTCAAATATCATCAGGGTCACCTATGGTGGACAGATTTCAGTGGAGATTCCAGACTAAGAAAGCCTAGGAAAAAAAAGCCACATTATCTAGTTCCAAAAATTAGCCAATAAAAACTCTGTGTATCACAACAGAATACTGTCACAGTGACTTCTCCTTGGGTTTTGGAGGTGGTATCTCTATGGAAGTACATTGCCCAGTCATCCTTCCAAGGAGTGGCTAGTGGGTTTGAACCGCCAGCCTTCTGGTTAGCAGTCAAATGCCTTAGGCACTATGCCACCAGAGATCCCAGACACGCAATCAGGAAGATTAATTGCTGGAAGAGAACATCATGTTAGGTAAAGCAGAGGGCCTGTGAGGGCAAAGGAGACCCTTGGTGAGAAGGATTGCCACAATAACCACAATGATGGACTCAAATGTGTTGGTGATTATGAGGATGACACAGAACAGGGCAACATTTTGTTCTATTGTACATAAGGTCATCTTGAGTCAGTCAGTGTGACAGCCACTACTTATCTATCTCTATATAAGTTAATATGTTGTTGTTGTTGTTGTTATGTGCCGTCGAGTCGGCCCCGACTCATAGCGACCGCTCCTTGGGTTTCCGAGACAGTATCACTACGGAAGTAGGATTGCCCAACCTTCCTTCCGAGGAGTGGCTGGTGGGTTTGAACCGCCAGCCGTCTGGTTAGCAGGCAAGTGTCTTAGCCACTATGCTACCAGAGCTCCCATAAGTTAATATAGAGTCATAAAAAAGAAAAATAAGGGAGTGGACAAAAATAGTAGAAACATAACCAAATAAACAATTAACTTTGCATGCATCCTGTGTGTTTGCATAAACATGTAAGTATATTACACACACATATTCGTTACGTATGTGCACTTATTATGTGAGTGTGTACAGGACATTTCCTTCTGAAATGTTTTTTATTTGACTGATGTTTAAATTACTTTAGATTACCTAAGGGAGTAGCTATTATTGTATAGTAATAAAAATTACTACACAAAATTGCAAGAGGAGTTGTCTGGAAATGCAAAGCACTACTGAACACTTCTTTTAGATCATTGAGAAAATATTACCCAGTCATAATAAACTACATTATATCACATCCACTTAAAATCACATTAGGCTAATTTCTTGTCACAAAATGAAGATTTAAGTCAATTTTGGCATAAAACAGTGCAATGTTATATACTTAAATACATAGTGGTAAGATGTAAGAAAGGAGTTGTGGTGGTGCGGTGGTTAAGCCCACAGTTGCTAACTGAAAGGTTGGCAGTTTAAACTCACCAGCCGCACTGTAGGAGGAAGATGTGGCAATCTGCTTCCATAAAGACTACAGTCTTGGAAACCCTGTAGGGCAGTTCTACTCTGTCCTGTTGGGTCACTATGAGTCAGAATCAACTCAACAGCAATGGGATTTTTATAATATAAGATGATATAGGTCTCCTATTGCATTTTACTTCCTATAGCTTATTAGCTTTATGCATTAAGTTATCCACAGGATAACACTCACTCATTGCATTTTATGGAACTGTATATTTTTTGTTCTAGTTCAACAATTGTATATGCTAGTAGATACTTTTAGTTTATTAGCTTTATGCATTAAATTATCCACAGGATAATAATCACTTGTATTTTATGGAACTACAACTTTTGTTCTAATTCAACAATTGTACACACTAGTAGAGATGTTAGCTGTTTCAGTGATCAGTTAATGTTCCTTATATGTGCACATCAAAGAAAATCTATCCTCTGTACTACTCTGTATCCTATTATTTCATATTTCTTTAAGAAACACTGTATTATTAATGTCTCTTGCACATTTCATATTTGCTATGAAAAATTCTAGTATAATATATTTTAATAACCATTAAGTGAATTAATATTAATGGTAGATTAAGTGGCTTCAAGACTTTTTTCTTTTTTTTTTTGCTTAAAATGTCTTCTGCCTAGTTTTGAGTGGAATGTACATATTTAAATGTTTTATCTAATGAGTCTTGTCTCCAAGAAGAAATCCTTCAATGTGACTTGAAACATTAAGCTTGAAACTAATAATTTAAACATGTATTGAAGTAAGAAAAGGATAGAAACTAAACATTAGAGTAAGATTAAATTATCTAAAATGGATTTTTTAATTTAAAAAGCAAAACAATGTTGCCTTTCTTCAAAGACTTTCCTCAGAATATGCCTACTCTCCATTCTACATAATTTAGGCAAACAAAGCTCTTTATACATGACAGAAACATATCCCAATCCAGTATTTAAAATTAATATTTTATAAAACCTCATTGTACCCCATTCAGAAAATCAACTTGCATTTGTAATAGTCCATGTGCATTTGTGATTCCAAAAGCTAATGTAGTTTCTCAAAATGTGCACATTGCAACCTTCATATAGACTGTAACCTGTACCTTTCAAAACAGTCCATTTTACACTGTCAGGTGTGAAAGGGACAGGGTTTGGTTATGCAGTTTTAGAAAAGCCTATGAAGTTTTGTGCATCTGCTATTTTCCCCATAACTTCTGTTTATATTTTACCCATTAAAGGCCACCGAAAAGACCATTTTTGAAAATTCTCTAAGGTGTAAAGTTCACTCAATGAATGGTTTTGATAATGCCAATCATATTAGCCATAGTTTTAGCAATTCTGTTATCTTGATGGTTATTAGAATTTCCTTCATTATTTTTGGATTCAAAGTTTGTTTTTGGATGCAACTATTGGTCTCCTCTCAGATGCAGCAAAGAAGAGTGAAGAAAATCAAGGTCATCTGGAAACAATTAGTCCAAAGATAAGACAGACCACCAGAACCTCACCCTCCATGACCCAGAAAAACTAGATGGTGCCTGGCTACCAATATCAACCACTCAGAAAGGGATCAAACCTGGAGATCTTAGATAGAGTGGGAGGAAAAAGGTGGAAAAAAATTCAAAAACACAAAAATAACCAGAATTGCTGGTTGGAGAGAGACTAGTGGAACCCTCAAGACTATGGTCCTGGGTTGCCCTTTGAGTGTGGAAATGGACTCACTTAAGTGACTGGCTCTCAGCTCAACAATACAAAGACCCACACATAGAACACCTACCCCAGGTCGATGCACCCACCTACTCTAGGGGAGATGCACCCCTTGGATCAAGCAGCCATGGGACACCAGAGGGGTAGCATTCACATAGAGGAAAAGCTGGACAGACAGGAATGCATGGATGAGAGGGGTACAGGGAGCGGGTGGTCACAGGCAGGAGAGCAGAGAGTTTCTTACTGTTGGGGACAGTAATCGGGCCATGAGACCAGATATGCATGAATGGTTGAAAGTAAAACAAGTTTGGTATGGAAATTTGCACCCAAAGCACAATTTAAAACAAAGAAAGAAAGAAAAAAACAAAATTTGTTTTGGTTTTTTGCTTTCAATTGTCAGGCCAAACCTCTCATTCTGATTTAATAATTTTATGATGGATTTAATGCAAATCACATCTATGAAAGTGGCTCTCAAATGGGGACAATTTTGCACTCTTCCCAGGAAATATTTTACAATATCCAGAGACTTGTTGGATCATTTTGACCAAAGGATGCTAGAGGCATCTAGTGGGTAGAGGCCAGGCATGCTCCTGTACACCTACAACACATAAAATAGCCCCCAAAGAAAAGAATTATCTGGCTCCAAAACAACAGAGCCATTGTTGAAAACTCTAGTCTAGGAAATGGGTTGAGTTTGTGGTTTGGATCATTTTCATGATTAACTGTGAGATGACAAATGAGATTACCTATGAAATGATTCATTTAAGTAGTAATGATAGCTTCAGTTCTAAATCAGTTACGAAGCTTATTAAACAAACAAACAAACAAAAATCATTTAGCTACAGTCTAGTGTGTACAATGTACTGCAATTACCCAACTCTTACTGGGCCTGTAATTCCACATGCATTGAGTGTGGTGTTCAAAACAAGAATTAAAGAGCTGAATCAGAATCAATGTGATGGCAATGAGTTTGATTGTATTTTGATTTAACACTACAAGGGGATAATGTGTGGTTCAAAATCAGGAAAGATATGTATCCTTTCACCATACTTATTTGTATTTGTACAATTTGTATGCTGAGCAAGTAATCTGAGAAGCTGGACTATATTAGGAAGAACACAACATTAGGATTGGAAGAGGAATCATTAACAACCTGTGATATGCAGATGACACAACCTTACTTGCTGAAAATGAAAAAGACTTGAGGCAATTACTGATGAAGATCAAAGACTATAGCCTTCAGTATCGACTACATCTCAACATAAAGAAAACAAAAATCCTCACAACAGGGATCAATAAGAAACACTATAATAAATGCAGAAAAAGATTAATGCTGTCAAGGATTTCATTGTAACTGGATCCACAATCAATGCCCTTGGATGCAGTAGACAAGAAATCAAATGTATTACAATCAGCAAATTTGCTGCAAAAGACCTCTTTAAAGTATTAAAAAGCAGTGATGTCACTTTGAAGACTAAAGTGAACCTGATCCAAGCCAAAGTATTTTCAATTGCCTCATATTCAGGCAAAAGCTGGACAATGAGTAAGGAATGCCAAAGAAGAATTGATGCCTTTGAATTATGGTGTTGGTGAAAACAACTGAATATACTATGGACTTCCAAAAGAACGTACAGATCTGTCTTGGAAGAAGTACAGCCAGAATAATCCTTAGAAGTGAGGATGGCAACATTTGGTTCACATATTTTGGACATGTTATCAGGCGGGACCAGTCCCTGAAGAAAGACATTATGCTTGGTAAAGTAGAGGGTCAGTGACAAAGAGGAAGACCCCTAATGAAATGGATTGACACAGTGACTACAACAATGGGCACAAACCCAGCAATCATTGTGAAGATGGTAAAGGACTGGGCAATTTTCGTTCTGTTGTGCATAAGGTCTCTATGAGTTGAAACCTACTTGACAGCACCTAACAATATCATCTCAGGCTTATAAATCCATTCATTCAAAAATACAACATGCTAAAACATGGATAAAGCTTGAAACAATTCTGCTAAGTGAATAAGCTAGACATAAAAGGACAAGTATTATATGATCCCACCTAAATATAATACGTAGACTAGGTAAATGCATAGGGACAAAAGGCTATTAGTGGTTAGCAGGGGCTGGGAGTGAGGGAGAATGGGGATTTACTGCTTATAAGGCACTGAGTTTCTGTTTAGGGTGATGAAAACCTTTTAAATAAATAGTGGTGAAGATTACACACATGGTGAATATAATTAATGTCACTGAATGGTTCACTTAAAAATGGTAAAAATGGCAAAATTTTTGTTACATATTTTACCACTTTAAAAAAAGAGTAACTTTTTAAAAAAAGAGACAAAAA
>NW_006921647.1:7585293-7614392 GCF_000298275.1 Orycteropus afer afer | reverse complement strand
ATAGTCTATCACACAAACTTTGCAGTTATAATTATTCTGAGTCACCACAGAATAGCAAAATAAATTACTCAAACTATATACAAAAATCACCACTTGTATTGTTATGTTTAAAATTTTAGGCTAGCTGTAAGAAAAATTAGTAGTGTATAATACAACCTTATTTAATCCTTTCATGCTCAAAACTAATTAAGTGCAAAATGCTGCATCTTCTTTAAAATCATTAGTATTCTGAGGAGATGGAAGTATTAATTTTATAAATGGCATTAGAAGTTCATCACTGTGTTTCAAATCGTTCTTAGGACAAGTTAACAGTTCCATATGATGTTATCTGTTTAAAGAGCATAGTTCTTTAGAGTAATAATAGGCAGTTAAATCTAATTCACAATATCCACTCTGTCATGAAGTCATCCTACATAACAAAAATTCTATATTCTTCATTGATTTTATATGTGTATGTGTGCATATGCACATACATACACATACACGCACATATAAAATTTATATATATTTAGCAAGGAGGGGTCGCTATGAGTCGGGTCCAACTCGACGGCACATAACAACAACAACAAGCAATATTACGATAAATGGAGAAAATATTGAAGTTGTCAAGGATTTCCTTTTACTTGTATCTACAACCAATGCCCATGGAAACTGAAGACAAGAAATCAAATGGCATATTGGCCTGGGCACATCTGTTGCAAAAGACCTCTTTAAAGATGTTACTTTGAAGAATAAGGTGCCTGACCTAAGCCTTGTTTTTTTCAATCGCCTCATATGCATGTGAAAGCAGTACATAAATAAGAAAAACCAAAGAAGAATTGATGCATTTGAATTGTGGTGTTGGTGAATGTGGGAGTTAAGATTATATTTCAAATTGTCTGGGCCTGGTATTGAGGGCCTGGGCTGCTAGATGTAGTTATTGCCCATGATGAGACTGGTAACCAGCTCTATAGTGGAATCTACAACTGAGTAGCTGCCTTAGGGATGTGGTCTGCTTCCAGCATATAAGAAGACATCATTTAGAAAGGTCTCTGAGCTTTTAGGATGCTTGGACCCTGCATGTAACAGCCTGCCATGTTTCTTGCCAATCTTGGGATTGCCTCTGGACTTGAACTAGTGGATTGCCATGTTGTTTGGTAATCTTGGGACTGTGCCATATTATTTGTCAACCCTGGCTTTCTCAGCCTCAGCAGCCAGCAGCTGCCTGAGTTAAGAGAAGCCTCCAGCTTCAGTGAGCCAGGAGTAAGAGGCAGAGCTGAAGCCCAAGGTGGAGGGGCTTTCATCCAGCCCCTAGAGCTGGCACTTTGAAATCAGACTTCCAGCTCCTAAGCAGTAAGATAATAAATCCCTGTTTGTTAAGACCATCCCTTTGTGGTATCTTCTGTTAGAGTGGCAGTAGAGGACCAAAACAGTGAAGAATATTGAAAATATTATGGACTGCTACAAGAGTGAGCAAACCTGTCTTGGAAGAAGTGCAGACAGAATGCTCTTTAGAGAATGGCCATATTTCGTATCTCCTATTTGGGTCATGTTGTCAGAAGGAATCAATTCCTGGAGAAGGATATCATGCTAGGTAAAGTGGAGGGTCAGCAAGAAAGGGCAAAACCCTCAATGAGATGGATTTACATAGTGATTGCAATGATGGGCTCAAGTAAGGATTGTAAGGATGACACAGGACCAGGCAGTATTTCATTCTTTTCTACATGGGGTTGCTACTAGTTGACCTGACTTGACAGCAGCTAACAACAACAACAAATATATATATATGCACATATACGTACACACACTTCTTGGAGGGGGAGAAGACACTATTTACTGAAAGCATGGACACTATTTACCAAATATTGTTTAAATCTATATAAAACCACCTCTTCAATTTTTCTATTAAGGAAGGGGCATCTATGACCAAGTTATCTTCTAAAAGATCAAAACAATCTAAAATTAATGAAGAAATCCTTTGAATTTGGAATGTACCCCATTCTTTGTGGGCAGTATATTTATCTTCCCAACTGAGAACTGGTTAGTAAAAATATGAGTTTTATTCTTTTAGCTCACTGAAACTGGACTTCAGGAAGAGGAAGGTATGTCAGGAATGTATGGAGTGGTGGGGAAGTTAGCAATGGATTTCAGATGGTCTGAGGTAATTCACAATATAGGTGAGGTGATCCCCCAACATGGGTAACTAGAAGTGGAGAAGGGGAGCTTAGGGCCACTACAGTTTAAGTGGAATCAGAAGATAATGCCAGCAAATAAGAAAAGTGTCTAGAGAAAACTCTACATGAGGCAGATATATCAAGGGAAGAGAGAGTTAGGGAGATTTTCAGGGTTCCCTTCCAAGCCTTGGCATGGTGGATCTTTCCAACTGATCAAGTACTTTTGAAGAAAAGGGCAAGGGGCATCCATGCTAAATGCTCTGATAATCTCAGAGGAAATGCTTATACATTTTTAAACTCTATTTCTAGATAGAAATTTATACATTTATAGATGTCTTTTTTTTTTTTTTTTTTAAGGAGCTCTGATGGCATAGTGCCTATGGCATTTGACTGCTAACCAGAAGGCAGGAAGTTCAAACCCACCAGCCACTCCTCGGAAGGAAGATTGGGTAATCTACTCCCGTAGAGATACCACCTCAAAAACGCAAGAAGGGGTCTCTATGAATCAAAAGGACTCGACATCAGTGAGCTTTTTTTTTTTTAAGATGCCATTTTTAACATAGTATATTGCTTAGCTTTTGAAAGAGCCATATTAACAACTTTTAATGTATTTTTTCCTTTAAATCATCAGATTCTTGACACAATTAAAGACTGTTTTTCTCACCCCATACTGCCTACAAAACCAAACCCAACCTAGTGCCATCAGATCTATTCTGACTCATAGCAACCCTATAGGACAGAGCAGAATTGCCCCCATAGGGTCTCCAAGGCTGACATAGACTGCCTACGTTTCTCCTCTGGAGAGGCTCGTGGGTGGGTTCAAACCACCGACCTCTTCATTTGCATTAACCATTATGCCACCAGAGCTCTTACACTGCCTATACCTCCCACCAAAAAGTGCTGAAAAATAAAGGCTTTAGTCTAAGCTCTTACTTGTAATCCTTACCACACTGGGTATTGATTGTATTTTTCTTAAATTAACATTAAGGAAGGGTTATGGAAAACGACATGCCTATTTAATGCTCTGCTCATTTGACATGATGCTTTTCCAGAAATATCTGTAAGTAGATACAGGATTTTACAAGGATTAAAATGTCAGTAGTTTATTTCATAAAAAAGAAATACCACAATTATACTTGTTGTGTTGTTCCATACTCAAACTAAATTTCTGGGAATACTTCCAACTATCCCCAACAGTCTTTCTATGTTAGTGACCAGGAATGTTTTCAAGTGACTAAATTTATATCATTTGGACAAAAATTTCATTTGTGTTTCAGGCTATGTTGATACAGAACAAAGTAGAGTAGAGAATTGGGAATTATCCTATTAATCTGATGAATAGAGACAGCCATCCTAGATATTTCAAACCACCGCATAGAATGTTACTTTTTTTTCTCAGTGATCTCATCTGTTAACCAGATAACTGCCAAGATTCCAACTTCACTGTGTTCTGTACAGAATTATTCATATTTTTTCAGATTTCCAGTACCAGCTACTTAAGGGAAATATATGTAAATGTATGGATATTTTTGCATTAAAGTTGTATTTTTCACTCTATTCTGATGACATAAAGTGAAACAAAGAAAGAATAGAGATGATTATGGCTATTTTTGTCCTACTTCTCCAGTAGCCAGTGTATATTAAAAGGCAATTAAGATCAGCAGCTTTGGAGCCAGAATGCTTAGGTTCAATTCCTGGCTCTGCCTTTTACTATGTATGTGATCAATGGTTCAGTTCTTCTCTCTGTGAAATGGAGAAATAATAGTGCCTATCTTAGGAGTCATTGTGAGGATTAAATGAGTCAATACATATGAACTCCTTAAAGTAGAGCTTGTGACATAGTATTACGATTTAGTCTCTAGGTAGAGTAAATGGTTAATATGTTCAACTGCTAAGCAAAAGATTGGAGGTAAGAGTCCACTTAGAGGTGCCTTGGAAGAAAAGCCTAGTGATCTACTTCTAAAAAATCAGCCATGCGAGTAGCGACTGGGACCTTAAAAGCTAGGAAGCTGCCATCTAGATGCAACAACGGGTCTCTCCTTGTCAAGAAGAAAGAAGAAAACCAAAATTAATGGAAACAATCAGTCCTAGCGACTGGTACACCATCCGATCTGCAACCTATACAACTATGAGACCAGAAGAACTAGATGGTGCCCAGCTATCACTGCCATCCACTTGGAAGGGATGTAGGAGATCCTGCATAAAGAGGGAGAACAATGTGGTACAAAACTCAAAATCATTTGGAGGCAAAAAAAAAAGAAGGTGGGGACCAGGTTTGCTCGTCCAATGGAGCCTGGTATAACCACTGAGACTATGGCCCCTAGCTGCCCTTCAGGTCTGGAATTGAACCCACAACTGTGGTTTCCAGCCAAACAAAGTACAGGCATGTGAGTTAAACATTTACCTCAAGTAGACACACGCCCTGGAGAGAACAATCATGGGAGAAGGAAGGGCTGCTTATGCACAGGGAGATAGCTCAGGGTGCAGAAGAGTATGAAGGGATGGACACTGGGAGGAGGTAACTATGGGGAGGAAGTGGGAGGGGAGCTGCTGCATTGTAAATTTTGGTCAATGACATGATATAAAGTATATGTGAACTGCTGTATGAAGAGTGAATTTACTCTGTAAATCTTCACCCAAATCCTAATTAAAAAAAAAAAAAAATCAGCCATGGAAAACCCTATGGAGCACAGTTCCACACTGACACACATGGAGTTGCCATGAGTTAGGGTCAAATCAACAGCATTGGAACAAAAAGCATTAGGATCCTGGTAAAGCCTGAGAGTAAGAAGAACAGAGAAGCATAGTGGAAAGGGACAATCTGATGGAGACAGAGCCCACGCCCTGTTCTCTCTTCCCAGTGTATGAACTTTTGCTTAATACAATAGCTACAGAGGGTATCCCCAGCTGTCTCGTTTAAACTGGTCCTTAGTCTATCTTACCATAGCCCAGAAGATGCTATTAATGATCTCTCCAGCACCTCAGAGTAAACTTTGAAAAAGCCTAAACACTACTCTTTTGTTTAGAATATGTCTTAATCCCACCCCTAAATGCTTGGTTTCCTTCAACTGTTTCTTCAAATCAAGTACAAACTAACAATAACCTAGGTCCACTTTCTTCACTTACATTTCCTCACTGACTGATAATTATTTAGATTTATTCATTGAGTCATCCATTAACTCAGCATTTATTGTGCTATTACCTGCCATGTTTCAGGCGGATTCCTAGAAACCAGAATTTAAAAAAAAGACCAAGATAACATGATTCTTGTTCTGAATAGCTATTATAAGGACAAACAGTATTCTTCTATCTCAAACCATTGGTATCTGCTCCTCTTAAAGTCTACTTACTATTTTTTTTTTATTAAAAAACAATAAAATTTTTAAAAAAAATCTTAAACATTCTTTGAAGCTTCTTCCACCTGTCATGATGACTGAAACCTGACTTTTCTCTCACGAAACCATTTCTGTTAGAGACCTCCCCAAGTAGGTAATCCTTCTCACTCCCTCATCTCACATGAATCAAAAAATAGAATTGGTTCCTTCTAAAGCATAATTCCACTGCCATTCTCAACATTTCCTCATTTGGAGTTAGTATTATTTGGTTATTTCAGTTTTTCTCTCCTAACTATAGTCAACTACCATTGTCTTGGACACCCTCACACTTTCCTCTCTGCTCATTGTCATTGTTGTTGGCTGCCACTGAATTAGCTCCTGACTCATGCTGACCCCATGCATAATGAGATGAAATCTGACTTAATCCTGCACTACCCAGATGATGGGCACAAATTGGACTGTTGTGGTCCATAATGTCCTTTACTGGCTGATGTTTTGAATGGGATCAACAGAACTTTCTTACTTGTCCACATGAGTCTGGAAGCTCTGTTGAAAACCAATTCAGCATCATAGTAACACACAAGCCTCCAATGCCAGATGAGTGGTAGTTGTACTTGAAGTGTATTGGCCAGGAATTAGACCTAGGTCTTTCACATGGTAGGGAGAATTCTACCAATGAACCATCACTGCCTTCCTCTATTTATTACCTTGGCTGAATTCACTATCCTTGTAGATGATCTTTTCAACAATGACTTCACTTTTCTTTTCTTTTTTTCCAGTTTTAATTCTAGTAACTGAAGTACAACTTCCTGTAGGTACTGGTAGTAACTCAGACTTGTTATCATGTAAAACTGACCTCATGGATAACAAATTACTGTAAAACCTGTGGAAGTCAGAATTTGTGCAAGGTGGAAACCTGTTAGAAAAGGAAAACTTGTCTATTTTCCACTGATAAAGAGTCATAAAATATGGTAGTAAGACTGTTGTTGTTGTTAGGTGGCGTTGAGTTGGCTCTGACTCATAGTGACCCTGTGCACACAGAATGAAATACCACCCAGTCCTGAGCCAGTTCCATGATTCTTGCTATACTTGAGCCCATCGCCATTGCCACCATGTCAATCAGTCTCATTGAAGGCTTTCCTCTCTTTCGTCAACCCTCCACCTTACCAAGCATGACATCCTTCTCCAGGGAATGGTCCCTTCTGACAACATGACCAAAGTATGTGAAATGAACACTTGCCATTCTTGCCTCCAAGGAGCATTCTGGCTGCACTTGCTCCAGGACAGACCTGTTAGTTCTTTTAGCGGTCCATGGTACTTTCAGCATTCTTTGCCAATACCACAGCTCAAAAGCATCAATCCTTCTTTGGTCTTGCTTATTCATTATCCAGCTCTCACATGCATATGAGGTGATGGAAAATACCATGGCTTGTGTCAGGCACACCTTCCTCAAGGAGACATCTTTGCTCTACGACACTTGAAAGAGGTCCTTTGCAGCCAATTTGCCCAGTGCTTCAAACCCATCAGCCACTCCTCGGGAGGAAGGTTGGGCAATCTACTTCTGTAGTGATACTGTCTCAGAAACCCAAGGAGGGGGTGCTATGAGTTGGATCAGACTCCACGACAGTGGTTGTATTTATACGTCATTTGATGTCCTGACTGCTGCTTGCATTGGCATCAATTGTAGAACGAAGCAATGTGAAGTCTTTGACAATTTCAGTCTTATCTCCATTTATCGTAATGCTGCTTATAGGTCCAGTTGTGAGGATTTTTGTTTTCTTTATATTGACATGTAATCCATACTGCAGACTATTCTTCAATATTCATCAGTAAGTGCTTCAAATCATCCTCACTTTCAGCAAGCATCAGCATATCGTTGTGTCATCAGCATATCACAGGCTGTTAATGATTCTTCCCCCAATCTTGATGCCACATTCTTCTTCATATAATCGAGCTTCTCGGATTATTGGCTGAGCATACAGATTGAATAAGTATGGGGAAAGGATACAACCCCGACATACTCCCTTCTTGATTTTAAACTTTGCATTTTTCTGATCAAATGACAGCCTCCTGGTCTATGCACAGGTTCCTCATGAGTACAATTAAGTGTTCTGGAATTCCCATTCTTCTCAATGTTATCCACAATTTGTTATGATCCACACAATCAAATGCTTTTGCATAATCAATAAAACACAAGTAAACATCTTTCCAGTATTCTTTGCTTTCAGCCAAGATCCATCTGACATCAGCAATGATATCCCCTGCACTCCACGTCCTGTTCTGAATTCAGCTTGTATTTCCGGAAGTTCCCTATCAATATACTGTTGCAACCATTTTTGAATTATCTTCAGTAAGATTTTACTTGCATGCTATATTCATGATATTGTTCAATAATTACCACATTCTGTGGGATCACCTTTTTTTGGAATGGGTACAAATATGGATCTCTTCCAGTCACTTGGCCAGGTAGCTGTCTTACAAATCTCTTGGAATAACCAAGTGAGTGCCTTCAGTGGGGCATCTGTTTGCTGAAACATCTCAATGGGTATTCCATCAATTCCTGGAGCCTTGTTCTTCGCCAATTCTTTCAGTGCATCTTCGACTTCTTCCTTCAATACCATTGGTTCTTGAACATATGCCACCTTCTGAAATGGATGAAGATCGACCAGTTCTTTTTGATACAGTGCCTTTGTGTATTCCTTCCATCTTCTTTTGATGCTTCCTGCATCATTCAATATTTTGCCCATACAATCTTTCAATACTGCAACTTGAGGTTTAAATTTTTTCCTCAGTTCTTTCAGCTTGAGAAATGCTGAGCATGTTCTTCCATTTTGGTTTTCTAACTCCAGGTCTTTGCACATTTCATTATAGTAATTGGTTTTATCTCTTCAAAGAGCTGCTCTTTGAAATCTTCTGCTCATCTCTTTTATCTTGTCATTTCTTCCATTTGCTTTAGCTACTCTCATTTCAAGGGCAAGTTTGAGAGTCTCTTCTAACATCCATCTTGGTCTTTTCTTTCTGTCTTGTGTTTTTAATGACCTCTTGCTTTCTTCATGAATGATGCTTTTGATGTCATCCCACAATTTTTCTGGTTTTCGGTCATTGGTGTTCAATGAACCAAATCTGTTCTTTAGATGGTCTCTAAATTCAGGAGAGATATATTCAAGGTCATATTTTGACTCTTGTGGACTTGTTTTAATTGTCTTCAACTTCAAGTTGAACTTGCATATGAGCAGTTGATGGTCTGTTCCACAATCAGCTCCTGGCCTTGTTTTGGCTAAAGATATTGAGCTTTTCCATCTCCTCTTGCCACAGATGTAGTCAATCTGATTCCTGTGTATGCCATCTGGGGAAGTTCACGTGTATAGCTGCCATTTGTGCTGATGAAAAAAGGTATTTGCAATGAATCAGTCATTGGTCTTACAAAATTTTATCATGCGATTTCCAGTGTTATTTCTGACACCAAGGCCAAATTTTCTAACTACTAGTGATTCTTCTTTGTTTCCAATTTTTGCATTCCAATCACCAGTGATAAGTAACACATCCTGATTGCATGTTTGGTCAATTACAAATCTTCAATTTCCTCATCTTTGGCTTTGGTGGTTGGTGTGTAAATTTGAATAATAGTAGTATTAATGAGTCTTCCTTGTAGACGTATGGATATTATCCTATCACTGACAGCACTGTATTTCAGGACAGATCTTGAAACATCCTTTGTGATGATGAATGCCACTCCATTCCTCTTCAATTTGTCATTCCTGGCATAGAAGATCATATGATTATCTGATTCAAAATGCCCAAAACCCACCCATTTCAGCTCACTAATGCCTAGCATATTGATCTTTATGCATTCCATTTCATTTTTGACAACTTCCAATTTTGCTAGATTCATACTTCATACATTCCATGTTCTGATTATTAATCGATGTTTGCAGCTGTTTCTCTTCAATTTGAGTCATACTACGTCAGCACATGGAGGTCTTGAAAGACTTACTTTATCCATATCATAAGGATGGTTCTACTCTGATGAGGCAGCTCTTTCCCAGTGCTATTTTGAATGCCTTCTGACCCAAGGGGTTGTCTTCCTGCACTGTGTTGGACAATGTCTACAAGCTATTCATAAAGTTGCCCAGTAATGTATCGGACAGAATTTCTCTGCTATTCATAAGGTTTTCCCTGGCCAATTTTTGAGAAGTGGATGGCCTCTTCCTTCTTCCTAGTCTTTCTTAGTCTGTAAGCTGCATTGAAACTGGTGCACCATGTGCAACTCTGCTGATGTCTGAAACACCAGTGGCACAGCCTCAAGCCTCACAGCAATGTACAAGCCCCACAAGATGATAAACTGACAGAAAAGTTTGTCTCCCTTAGCTGTTGGAAACTTCCCTCCCCTTACCTGATACCTACCTGGAACCTGACCTTTGTGGTCCCCAGACACTCCCTCCCTTTCCTTGCTCCTTAGCTTATCTTATCATAGTAAGACTACTTTCTATCAAAGGTGGAAAACTTGTGAGACCCAGAAAAACAAGGCAATCTCACTGAGTTCTGACCTAGAACCTCTTATTCTTCCACTTCTGTTCTTTAACTTCTTCTCAGCCTTGTTCAATGACCCTGAGTCCCTTAGTCCCTTTAGTTATTGTTCTACTGACTCCTAGAAAGTATAGACTAGGTTCAATATTGTCCTTTCAAGCAAAGTCTTTCATTTCTATTTCTTTTATCATCTTTGACTTTTTTTCCTCATCTGTCTTACCCTTCTCCAATTCTAAGGAAATTCCACTATCCCCCTGCTCCAAAACCATATAATGTTGCTAGAGAAAATCATGAAGTTGCATTCATTAGTTCAACTATGTAGTCATGTTTCTCAGCCTTAGCGTGTTGTTGTTGTTAGATGCCATCGAGTTGTCTCTGACTTATAGTGACACTATGTACAGCAGAACGAAACACTGCCCAGTCCTGTGCCAGCCTCATGATCCTTGCTATACCTGAGCCTATTGTTGCAGCCACTATGTCATTCCACCTTGTTGAGGGCTTTCCCTTTTTTCATTGACCCTCCACTTTACCAAGCATGATATCCTTCTCCAGGGAATGGTCCCTTCTGATAACATGACCAAAATATGTGAAACGAAGTCTGGCCATTCTCACTTCCAAGGAGCATTCTGGCTGGACTTCTTCCAGGACAGATTTGTTAGTTCTTTTAGCAGTCCATGGTACTTTTGAATATTCTTCAGTAACACCACAACTCAAAAGCATCAATTCTTCTTTGGTCCCTCTTCATTGTCCAGCTCTCACATGCATATGAGGCGATTGAAAATACCATGGTTTAAGTTAGATGCACAGACTTAGCTTAGTCCTATTTTATTGCTCAATGATTTCACCGAGTTACCATCACATTCTCTACCTCACTGTTCCCAAGCTTTATTCTTGATCCTCACATACCCACTTGGCCAATGACCTTACATCCCACTACACAAACCCATTGCCATTGAGTCTATTCTGAGTCATAGAGACACCTATTGGGTTTCTGAGGCTGTAAATCTTTACAGAAGCAGAGTGCCCCATCTTCCTTCTGCGGAGTGGCTGGTAGGTTTGAACCACCAGCCTACTGGTTAGCAGTCAAATGCTTTAGTCCCCATGCCACCAGAGCTCCTTCTACTGCACCGAACCAAAACCAAACTCACTGCTGTCGAATCGGATCCGACTCATAACAACCCCTCCTTGGGTTTCTGAGGTGGTATCACTATGGAAGTAGATTGCATAACCTTCCTTCTGAGGAGTGGCTGGTGGGTTTGAACCACCAGCCTTCTGATTAGCAGTCAAATGCCTTAGGCACTGCACAGGGAAGGTTAAATCTACGTGAATAAGTTCTCTTGTTTCTCTTCCTCTCCATCTCCAAATATTTATTTATTTTTAAAAATCTAGATTCTTACTTCTTACTTCTGGTTTTAGGATATATTTTTCTCCCTTCTCATAAATAACCCTCCTCTTGCATCTTTGACAGTGAACTCTGGTACCTTGCACAATCAATTATTTTTCATATTTAATTCATCTTTTATCATCCTGCAGCCTACCAAAAGGCTCAGGTTCTTCTTATTCATCAAAGAACACAAACAGAAAAAACTTTAAACAAGAAACTCTTCCCAACTGCTCTCAAGCTGCTGATTTCTCTCTCTCCTTTCAATTATCACAAAACTTCTCAAAATAACTTTGCATGTCTGCTGCATATGTTTTCTAACCACTCACTTAATTCTTGACCTCTTGAAATGTTGTGCCACCTCTTTACATTTTACATTCTGTTTCTCAGTCTCTTGTATTGCTTCTCCTCATTCTGAACTGACAACTAGCCCTTCCCTCTTGAAACTCTGAGTCTTTGATTTCCATGCTGATCTGCCCCACTAGCTCTTTTCTGCCCCAACTCCCTTTTCCTTGCTGTAAGTGTTCCTGAAGGGCAGGGCTCATCAGCTTCGTCTTCTCAGGAATGAGCTCCTTTCTACAGAGATGATTCTTAAGTATCTCTAAGAATGATCCCTCTGATGATCTTCATCTTTCCATTTTTATATCTGTTGGACATTTTCATTAAGAAAATCTATGAGAATCCCAAGTTGAGTCAGTTCAAGGCAAACTTTTTGGCCCTTCTAAAAGTTTTCTATTACTATTTTTTTAAAATTAATGGCACAATGCATCCTCCTTAGTCACACAAGCTCATAATTTTAACATCCTGTGGATTTTTCTCTCTCCTGTGTGCAACAATACATCTATAATATCCATTCCTACTTATTCAATCCTTGTCTATGCCCTTAATCCCTCTTGCCATATCTAACTAGTCATCTATTGAAATTCATCTTATTGAAATCCATGCAATATAGTGCTGAGCGTAATTTTCATGTCTCTCCTCTGCTCAAAAATACATCCTGCCTTCTCAATGCCAATTGAATGAAATACATGCTTATACTGGTACTCAAAACTTTCTACAATCTGCTCTCAGCTCACTGAATCAACTAGGCACCCAATGCCACTCCCCATACCCTGTGCACTTGCTGCTCCCTGCCCCCTTCTACCTTGATTCATAGAGTTCCTCTGGTTAAAAGACCAGACTTCATCCTCAAATATCCAGATTTGACACATCCCTCCACTTCAGCCTTCCCTGGTCCCCAAACCATTTCTCATCCTCTGAATCAGAATGCATGCCACTGTTATTGATACTACTGTTTTTATTAAACAGTCATTCACACGTCTTACTTCATCCACTAGCTAATAAGCTCATTGAGCACAGAGGTAGCAGTGGATCAACTCTAGTACAATGCCTTGTAAAAATACCACTGAGTAGAGTGGTGTTTCTTGCACATGGCATACAACAGAGTTCCCTAGGGGCCTTGTTAAAACATGCATTACTGGACCCCCAACTCTAATTGTCCTAAGTTTTTTGTCCTGAGTAAGTCTGGATAGAGGTTGAGAATTTCCATGTCTAACAAGTTCTCAAGTAATGCTGATGCTATATTGTTCCAGGCATCACACTTTTGGATCTACTGTCATGGACACAGTTAAGGCTCAAATGGATGCTCTTAAAAACCATAGAACTTTGAATAAGGAGTGAAACTCTGAGGCCCAAGTTCTTCTGTGTAAAAATGAAATCACGATACTGCCAGTCTTACATATGTTGAGGACGATTAAAACAATTGCTTTGCAATCTGCAGAGTTCATGTATATGTATGTTGAATGAATAAAAATAATTAAGCTATTAAACTGAGAAAGTCAATTCATTTTTATATTTTCCTTAGTGCCCCCTTTTTCTTTCCCCAGGATATGCTCTCTTGTTTTTCTCTGGTGAAATGATCACTTTCCCTTCTCCCTCTAGAGGTTTATCTGTAAACAGAGCTGGATAAGCCCAATGGCCACATTCAAGACTGTCTGCAAGAATAATTCCTTGCTTGGGTTTGCAACGTATAAATGGAAGCAATTTGGCCCAACATCTGAAAACTCCTCTTCACTAAAAATGGGTAAGTTAGTTCATTCCATATGTGTCCCTGAAATTTAGGGCTGGAACTAGAATGAGAACTCAGAAGAAAAACTTATAGGCATGCTTAAAAACAAAAATTAAACCAGTAATTAAGAATAAATGATATTTCAATGTAATATTCTTTTTTTAAAAAATCTTTTTATTGTGATTTGAGTAAAAGTTTACACAGCTGATTGGTTTTCCATTCAACTGTTCAGATAGGTTTTGCTTCATGATATTGAATATAATCCCCATAATGGAATAGTACCCTTCCCACTTCTTCCCTGTGGTTACCATTTCCATTTGTCTTTTTTTCCTACCTCTTCCCACCTTCTGACCTTTATCCCTGGGCAAATGCTATCCTTCTGATCTCATATGGTTGATTATTCTAAGGAGTCTGTAGCTCCTTGGCATTATTGTCCACCCCATAAACCTGTCTATTGTTTGGCTGAAAGTTGAGCCAAGAGGGTGAGTTCAGTTACAGGCTTGAAGGGTGACTAAGGACCATAGTTTTGGGGATTCCACTTGTCTCTCTTAGACCAGTAAGCCTGGTCATTTTTTATTTTTTCCACATTTTTCTCCCACTCTACCCAGGGTCTCCTATTGTGATCCCTTTCAGACTGGTTGGCAATGGTAGCCATACAGGTCATGGAGGCTTAGGTTCACATGATCCACTAATCCTTTGGACTAATTTTTTCCATGTGTCTTTGATTTTCTTCACTCTTTGTTGCTCTGGATGATGAGAGACCAACAGTTGCACCTTGGATGGCCACTCATAAGCTCTTAAGACCCCAGTCACTACTCACCAAAGTAAGATGTAGAACATTTTCTTTGCGAAGTATGTTATGCCAATTGGCCTTGATGTCTCCCATGACTATGGGCATGACCCCACAGGCCCAATGATTCATTCCCTTAAGATGTTTGGTTATGACTAAGCAGTTTTCATAACTTTTCCCCCATACTACTACATACATGGATATTTTAGTAGCATATACAAGTATGTATGTAGAAATAGTGTCCACTAAACCTATCTATGGTCATGGGAATAATCCCTTTAAGCTACTCATACTTGATCATCTTGCCTGTCTACCTTGTGGACTGTTTGTTATTACTAATGGTCAATGTAATATCCTTAAGAATCAAAATTAATGCAACAAATCCATTATCAATAAAGTATCAAAATGTTAAATCATGATAGGCTCAGTATGATTTTTTTTTAAGAAGTTGGCTGATTCTGTGGTTAAGAGCACACAGGTCCCTTTTTTGTTGTTTTACTGTGAATTGATACATGATGACATAATGCCTCATGAAATGATTCCCTACCTGCTTGGCTTTACCAAATGCATATATGTTTGATGTTTTGGGAGGAATCTTGCCATTTTTGAAGGCTCCACATCATTTCTTCTACTAGTGAGTACAAAAGGGACCCAAGAACATAAAGGACCCACTAATGATTCATCAACACTAATACATATTACAAATCAAAAAATTCTCATGCTTGATCTGTAGCTTACATGCTCTGATTATTGTTCAAATATTAATCTTTACACTAAAATATCATTTTCTAGACTTAAAGCACTTCGATAAGCTCATTTAAAAATCCTTACCACCTTTCTTAAACAAAGCACTTGGTAAGTGTGTTATCACTTAAATTTACAGATGAAATTTTTTAAAAAGTGGTGGAACTGAGAGGCTACTTAAGTACTAATGATTCTGAGGATGCACTGTAAGAAAGAAAGGTAACTTCATGGTATGGAGAGCTGGGCTCTGCTTCTCAACCATTATGTCTACTAAAACTATCACAGGGTTTAGAAATAGAAAATAGATTCCAAATCTTCAATCTCGGTTATGTGTATGCAATTCCATTGGTTTCCACTGAAATTGTGGAAAACTTAGTGAGATTATAATTTGGCATTCAGGTCATGAAATTCAAAGTAGTTTTAAACAGTAAAGATATTGAAAGTTAAAAAATGATTTGATGAACATGTGTTTTATACCTTTCCTTAAAAGCTCAAAGAGCAAGTTGAATTATGTATTCTATTTCCTACTACTAAACACAGACATTGAAACGTATACCCAGGGCCTTCTAGGAATACCAAGTAAAAGTAAGTCATATACTATGCTGCAGCAGGTAATTCAGCATTTTAGGATTAGCCAAGAGATTTATCAAGCAGCTGCCAAGGAAAGCAGAGTTCAAGACCAGGCTCATCAATAAATAAATAAACTGAACAATTAGGTACAAAGTGGCTATCTTGTCAGGCAACTTATTAGCCGATAAGTGATACACTCACTGGCTGGCTGCCTTGAGTACAGAATGAAAAGATGTATTAGGACAGAAAAAGGGCAGAATAAAAAAGTGAGAAGCCCCTAACTCTCTACAGCCTTTGGGCTTCATTCCTCTGCTCCGTGCTGCGAAGAATTAAGATCTGAGCATTAACATGTAATGGTAAATGAAAACTAAATTAGAAGCCTCTACTTTGAATGTTCTTGCCTTGTCCCACCCTAGAGATGGACATCAATATAATTTCACATGATTCGGAAAAGCTGTGGACAAGGCTGTGCATGAGGGCAGAAGAATTTTGCTTTCTGTGGGGGTTAGGCACTCATGTTAGCTTCTCCAGCGGAAATTGGGGGTGGTCAAATTATATCCTTGAAGATTCTTAGCTGCCCTTCACTGATAATGGATGATCTGTTCAGGCAGGGAGGCTGCCCCAGCCCTTTTTCCAGTGTTCCTAAGTGCTGTATCACCTAAGGAACAAAGTGGGCATTGCATTTAGGGTTTTGGAGTAATTCAAGTGGACACTTGCATTTAGGGCTTTTTGTTCACACATAGAAATTCCCTCTCAGCACTGCGAAGGGAGGGGCTCAAGGTACAAGAATAGTGGCCTAGGAAATGATTTTGTTTCACCTATGGTTGTTTTGGGAGCTCTCGTAGCATAGTGGCTAAGACATTTGCCTGCTAACCAGACAGCTAGCGGTTCAAACTCACCAGCCACTCCTCGGAAGGAAGGTTGGGCAATCCTACTTCCGTAGTGATACTGCCTCGGGAAACCCAAGGAGGGATCGCTATGAGTCGGGTTTGACTCGAGGGCACATAACAACAACAACATAGTTGTTTTTGGTCAAGACAGGGTTGAATTTGTGTTGGTTAAACCCACATCTACTAAGAGCACAACCACCACTATATGCTGTTGAGTCCATGCTGACTCATGATGACCTTATGCATGTCAGAGAGTAATAGGGCTCCATAGGTTTTTCAATGGCTGGTTTGCTCAAGAAATAGATCGTTAGGCCTTTCTTCCAAGGAGCCTCTGGATAGATTCAAACTTCCAACTTAGCAGCTGAGTGTATTAATCATTTTCACAAGTCATGGACTACGTTATCAATAGCACAAGTACTAATTTTAGGGTTGCATTATAAACTACTAAAGTGTGAAAAGGGGTATATAAAATGAACTGATGTACTAATTCTGATTAGAGCTGCTAGGATGTTTGAAAATCTGAGGTGGGGACCCATCTTTTGCTAGGGGACAAGGTGAAGGGGTGTAACATTGGTATTCATTTCTAAATTTGTTTTAGGGTAACTTACACACACAGTCAGAATTATCTTTGACAGTTAACCCCTCAGGGTGGTCACAGACAAAGTAGCTGGTTTGTGTTTAGCTACTATGGTGTACTTTGGTTAAGCATCTTTAACTAGCAAAATCTCAGTAAGCTCCGTGCCAGGCTCACACTATGAGATGTACCAGAATGAGGGTGATGGCAAGGACGGCAGATTCACATCTCTCATCTGATACACATTCAGGCCTACAATTATACCATGGGAAGAAAGGATGCATCTATGTTGTTCTCCCACCACCATGTACTAGCAGAGACTTCTCTTAAGTTGAAACTCTTCTTTATAAAATATGGAAATTAAGGCTCGGAGAACAGAACTGGGGCCAAACCACACAACCACTGGGAAATAATGAAGGAATCATAATCCAGGTCTTCTGAATTCTCAGTGCCTACATAGGAGCTCTGGTGGCATAGTGCCTAACCCATTTGACTGCTAACCAGAAGGCTGGTAGTTCTAACCCACCAGCCACTCCTCAGAAGAAAGATTGAGCAATCTATTTCCATAGTGATACTGCCTCGAAAACCCAAGGAAAGGCCACTAAGAGTGGGATCCTACTCAATGGCAGTGAGTTAGTATTATTATTTTTTTTTAATGTGGGTTCATTAATCAGAAAAACTATGCAGTTTGATTAGTAATTGCAGGTAAATGGCAAAAGTGTAGATGAAGAGACACTATCTAAACAGCGTACATTAGATGAATAGTGATCTGAAACTTTAAATGATGAAGGTATTTTACCAGTACCAAGCATAAAATGAAAAAACTATAAAGAAATGAAAAAAAAAAAAAAAACCTATAAAAACTCAAAACAATGAGTTAAAGGCTATCTAAGAAACAAAGGTTTTGGGGAGTAATATTAGGTTTTGAATAATTGATTTATTCATCTATGTTAGGAGTCCATAAATCGCTGCCCTGGGCCAAATTGGCCTCCCACCAGATGTTGTAAATAAAGTTTTATTAGAACTCAGCCATGGCTCATTCACTGACTGCTTTCACACTCCAGCAACAGAGGTTGTATGAGCTGCTAAGCCAAAAATATTTACTATCTGGCCATTTACAGAAAAAGTGTGCCAATCCTTGATCTGAGTTATGATGGAACTAGGGCAGATTTGTAAGTGTCATGAACTACTTATATTTACTAATCTGGAAGAGAAATTCTCAAACTGTGTCCACAAAACTAAGTGTTTTGGTCATTAACAGTTTTCCTAAAAAAATTAGTCCAGTGGGTCAATAAATTTGGGAAAGACTGGCAAAATAAAGTTAAAAAGCCTGCCGTGGAACTTCTTAAATCATCAGTACACCAACATACATTGTTGTTATTGTTACGTGCCGTTGAGTCGGACCCAACTCATAGCGACCCCTCCTTGGGTTTCCGAGGCAGTATCACTATGGAAGTAGATTGCCCCATCTTCCTTCTGAGGTGTGGCTGGTGGGTTTGAACCGCTAGCCTTCTGGTTAGCAGTAAAGTGCCTTAGGCACAACACTATCAGAGAGAGCTCCCATCAACATACATTGGGAATCTCTATATTAAAGTGATGATTATTATATCCTACAGTATTTTCCAAACCTATTTAATGAATGGTGTACACTCTAGGAGAGCCCCTAGGTGGTACAAACAGTTAACACATTTGGCTGCTAACAGAAAGAGTGGAGGTTCAGAGTCTACCCAGAGACACTTCAGAAGATTCACTTCTTGGTGTTTTACTTCCCAAAATTTGTTGTTGTTATTGTTGCTGTTATTATGTGCTGTTGAGTTGGACCCGACTCATAGTGACCCCTTGGGTTTCCAAGGCAGTATCACTAAGGAAGTAGATTGCCCCATCTTCCTTCTGATCCCCAAAATTAGCCACTGAAAACCCTATGGGGCACAGTTCAACTCTGACACATACGAGGTCACCATGAATTCAAAGTGGCTTGACGGCAACTGATTTTGACACACATGAGAGCCACTGGTCTCACAGTAATAAGCTTGTTGCACCTCTTCTACCTCTGTGAGCTCTAGAGGAAGAAAGGTGGGCAAAACTTTCAAGACTTGGAGGAAGTCTTTTATTTCTTGCCTTGCTCATCAGATTATATGTAACATAGAAATAATCAAATTTTTCTCTTAAGAGTTTAGCAGAGATGAACCAACTTAAAAGGCTTTGTTGTTGTTGTTGTTATGTGTCATCGAGTGGGACCCGACTCATAGCGACCCCTCCTTGGGTTTCCAAGGCAGTATCACTATGGAAGTAGATTGCCCCATCTTCCTTCCGAGGAGTGGCTGGTGGGTTTGAACCGCCAGCCTTCTGGTTAGCAGTCAAGTGCTTAGGCACTATGCTACCAGAGCTCCTAAAAGGCTTTAGATAATATAAACTCTTCTAGTTATTCTTTGGTATGGCACTATAACATGCCCTTCTTACCATAAACCTATATCTGCCCAAGAGACCAAAAGGGTACTGAGATGCAGGACATTCACAAGTGAAGGGAGCACCACTCAACGCAATGATGCGCCCAGGATTTGGTACCTTTTTTAATAGCAACTTTACTCCTTGTGCCTCGAGTGTTTTGCTCCCATTAACTATGAGCTAAATGTCTGCTTGAGTAATTGTTTCTCCTTTGTTGTTAATAAAAGAACATATGCTATTTCACTCGCATCTCATTAAGCTCTTCAAATATTAGAGTTGTAGGAAACTTGGTATTTCTATAAAAAGAAATCCATTGTCATTGTGTCAATTTTGACTCATAGTGATCCTATAGCACAGAGTAGAATGGCCCCATAAGGTTTCCAAGGCTGTAAATCTTTACAGAAGAAAACTTATACACCTTTCCCCTACGGAGAGGCTGGTGGGTTCAAAGCACTGATCATTTGGTTAGCAACCGAGCACTGAAACACTGTGCCACCAGTGCACCTTTGGTATCTCTACAGAAAAAGAAAATGAAGCATTTCCTCATTACCTGTATTTGACAATGTGTTAGTTGTTCATAAAACTATTTTAAAATTAAATGTATTATGACCACTTTTCCTTTTGAAGTCAGAAGGTGAAAACATGTTATAACCAGTAGGCTCATAATCAACAACCCCACTTAGGACACCATTCCTTTTGCTCCCACTCCACTGTGGAGAGAGAAAGGTCCATAGCAGCCTTATTTGCTCCTATGAAAACTCACCATCTTCGTTCAAAAGTAGATACCAGAAACATGTTATACCAATCAGATTTGATTCTGAGACAAAAAGTCCTTGGTACAGATCACAGTAATAATGGATGGTAGGTTCCAAGATCTCCCATGTTTTAACATAACCAGCCTTCATGCAATGCTTACTATGTTCAAGATACTGTTCCAAGCCCTTTCGGAAGCTAGCCCTTTTAATTCACGTAACCATCCTGTGAGGTAGGTACTATTATTATTTCCATTTTTCAAATAACAAAACTAAGTCACAAAGAGGGTTAGGAACTCACTATCACCCATCCACCAACGTGAAGATCTGGCATATGAATTCAAACAGTGTTACGGTCCCAAGTCCTTGCTTTTTTTTTTAATGCATTTTATCGAAATACAATTCATGTGCAGTGAAATACACAAAACTAAGGTGACATGGGTCAATGCTTTTTTTTTTTTTTTTTTTTTTTGCAGTGTTCCCTCCTCACCCCTCTCATCCCTGGCAACTAACAAAGGAAGTTTCCCACTATATATAAAACTTTCCTTCACCCTCCACAACAACAAACTGATATTATACTTGTCCTTCTGTGAGCTCTGGTAGCGTAGTGCCTAAGTCACTTGACTGCTACCCAGAAGGCTGGCAGTTCAAACCCACGAGCCACTCCTAGGAAGGAAGGTTGGGCAATCTACTTCCATAGTGATACTGCCTCGGAAACCCAAGGAGGGGTTGCTATGAGTTGGGTTCAACTGGATGGCAAATAACAACAACAACAATGTCCTCCAAGTTCATCCATGTTATGTGGTGTTTTGCAGACTCCATGTTATTCTTTAGTGCTGCATAGCATCCCGTTGTGTGTATGTACCATAGTTTGGTCATCCACTCTTCCATTGATGGGTACCAAGGTTGTTTCCATCTTTTTGCTATTGTATTTAGTGCTGCAATGAGCATGGGTGTGCATATATCTTTCCTGTCCTGGCTCTCACCTCTCTAGGATATATATCTAGTAATGGGATTGCTGGGTCAAATGGTATCTCTAATTCCAGCTTTCTAAGGAATTACTATACTGCTTTCCACAGTGGTTTTATCACTTCATAGTTCCAACAGCACTTTTTGTGCACTGTGATTCTCTATTATCTCCAAGGCATTACGACTTTTTTTGTTTATATTTTATTGGTGATGGTATGTTGAAGTGACCTGCCCATGATTTTTTGTTTGCTTTGGATTTTTATCTAAGTAAGCAGGGTACTATGCTCCTCTATTTGCTAGTTGGCAGCACTTATACACCCATCACCTGTCTCCTTTCCCATTGTCAGCCTCTTGTATGTCCCTGCTGTCCTTGGCAAATGGAGCTTATTCTTAGGTCTCTGGAATCTGAATGAGAATACTGTCACTTTAAAACCCAAAATGGCTGCTGCTTGTAAATATTCAAATTGGCTGTGCCCTTGGTCACTTAAAATATCCAAAATGGCCACGGCTTGTAAACAGTCAAAATGGCTGCACCCTCAGTTGCTTTAAATATCCAAAATGGCCACCACTTGTAAACATTCAAAATGGCTGTGCCCTCAGTCACTTTAAATATCCAAAATGGCTTCACCCTCCAAACAGCAGAAACTCCACAGCTCAGGTTGCCCCACTCCTTGCTGTTTCCCTTCCTGGTCAAATGCCACCACCACAGTCACCCCTGCAGCCCATGGTGACCAGGGCTGATCTTTAGGTCAATTCTCAGGTCCCAACACCACTTGGAAATATTCAGGCTGTTGGTCCCATCAGAGTAGCTGACAATCCACTGCTCCAACTGTCTTCGTACTCACTGTTTTTGCTCAGGTTTTTCCACTAGTTGGTGCCTAATCCACTTCTGTGTACTTCCTTTCAAAGCTCAGGGCTCAAGGATTATCTTCTGTGTCTCTGTCAGTTGGTTTCTCTTTTTTTTGTTGAAGAAGGTCTGTGTAGCTTGTCTGCCTATTCCTACATCTTACCAGAAGTCCTCCCCAAGTCCATGGTTTTAAGCACATAGTAGTGCCCCTCAAGGTTTGGCTATACTACCAGATGCTTTGTTTATCAATTCATGGATTCCATGAAATACTCCACATGGATTCCATGAAATACTTCAATATCCTAGTAAGTTTTCTCTTTCGTTTAAGCTTGTCATTGTTGGTTCCTGCTATTTGTAACCAAAATAAACTAACAGAGATGAAAACATTTCTTTCTTTTTCAATAATATTTTCTACCCAAATCAGATCTGTATTCAATCCAGAGCATTCTCCCGTCTTCCATCCCTGCCCCCTGTAGTATAGCCCACATTGAAGCTAAATGTAACTAAGCATAACTATGGCCCTGAGTAATTTCTTTTCCAAAAAAAGGTGAATTTTTAATTTTCCTTAGCTGTTCAAAAGGAGCTCTGGTGGCACAGTGATTAAGGCATTCAATTGCTAACCAAAAGGTTGGTGGTTTGACTCATCAGTCCTTCAAGGGAGAAAGATGAGGTGGTCTGCATCCATAAAGATGTACAGCCTTGGAAACCCTATAGAGCAGTTCTCCCAATCTATAGGGTTGCTAAAATTCAGAATCAAATTGATGGCAGTGGGTTTAGCTGTTCAGAGACAGTTTCTTTTTCTAGGGGCTTTCATGTTGTTTTTAATCTAACATTTATTTATTGAGCATTTAAAAATTAAGCACTTTTAGGGGACACCAAGCTCAACTGGCATAACATATTACCCAAAACATTGTTCTACATTCTACTTTGGTGAGTAGCGACTGGGATCTTAAAAACTTGCAAGCAGCCACCTAGATGTAGCAATGGGTCTCTCCTCATTCAGAGCAAAGAAGAATGAAGAAATCCAAAGACACATGGAAACAATTTGTCCAAGTGACTGGTACAACATGCGATCCACAGCCTATACGACTATGAGACCAGAAGAACTAGATGGTGCCCAGCTACCACTGTCAACTGCTCGGAGAGGGATCTCTGTAGGAGATCTTGGAAAGAGTGGGAGAATAATGTGGAACAAAACTCAAAAATCATTAAAATAAAAAAGGACCAGGTTTGCTAGTCTGATAGAGCCTGAACCACTGAGACTATACACCTAGCTGCCCTTCAGGTGTGGAATTGAACCCACTCCTATAGCTTCCAGTCAAACAAAAGACAGGCATATGAGCTGAACATTTACATTAGATAGATACACTTATTGGAGAGATCAGTCGTGGGAGAATAGAAGGGCTGTGTATGCACAGGGAGACAGCTCGGGGGGCAGGAGTGCATGGGAGGGAAGGACACAGGAAAGAGGTAACTATGGGGAAGGAATGAGAAGAGAGCTGTTGCATTGTGGGACATTGCAGTCAATGTCATGAGACAAAGTGTATGTGAGTTGTTGTATGGAAAGTGAATTTGCTCTGTAAACTTTCACCTAAATCACAATAAAAATTAAAACACACACACTCACATACACACACACACATATATATATATATATAAAGGCACTTTTCTAAGTGCTTTTGATATTGTTGTTAGCTGTCATTGAGTCTGCCCCAACTTAAGGCAACCCCATGCACAACAGAACAAAAGACTGCCTGGTCCTACACTACCCCATGATCAGTTCTGGCAGATCAGACCATTGTGATCCATAGGGTTTTCACTGGCTGATTTTTGCGAGTAGATTGCCAAGCCTTTCTTCCTAGTCTATCTTAGGCTGGAAACACCACTGAAACCTATTCAGCATCATAACAACACAAAAGCCTCCACTGAGAGATAGGTGGTAGCTACACAAGAAGTGCATTGGGCAGAAATTGAACCCGGGTCCCCTGCATGGAAGGTGAGAATTCTAGCACTGAACCACTTCTGTTTCCTGTGCTTAAGAGCTTTATTTGTATTAGTTCCTTAAGCCTCACAAGAATCATATAGCATTTTATAGATGAGGAAAGATGAGGCACTAAACACATTGCCCAAGGTCACACTGTACAGAAGTGTGCACCTACATTTCAATTCAAGTGATGGGTCTGCAGCCAACATCAGAAGCACTAGTGTGTGAGAACAGACTACCTTGCATCCCATATCACAGTGGATAAACACATCCAGGAAAACATCCAAAAAACTAATAGTGCTTAAAAATACAAATTGTGATTGTGATAAAAATGGTGTATAATTGTGTGGTGCAAATTTGCCTGTGTAGTGAAGCTAACAGGAATTGCTCATTTAGATGCAATTAACAAGAAAATTAAGCATTGGCCTTCAAGCAAAAAAAAAAAAAAAAAAAAAGAGGGAGAGACTGAATCACTTTCTTCCTCAAGCATTAGAGAAGACTAATTTTTTTTAAATATGTTTAACAAAACTCAAAAGTATATATGCAAGCCCAGAATGAAGAGTAGATTAACTTAAAGAAAAAACTATGTTAAGTTCTGGGGGGAAACTATTACTCAGGATATCATTAGCCTGATCAGCTGGGCTTGCAGAACTTTTTTGGAGGTCACAAATATCTAGTTAAAAAGCATATCTTTTCCAACAGGCTTTTTTTAAATGCTCAAAATGACTCAGACTGAAATCAATATATTTCAAAACAACTCTCTGTATCGGTTATAAGACACATAAATGAGGTTTCAGACTTTAAAAATTGTTTCAAATAAACATGCTAGACAATATGCAGACTTCTGAATATCCTGATTTTGTGAAGGAGTTTTATTTCCAGCAATTAATTAATCTCAAACAGCTTCCAGAACATGATGATATTATGAACACACATACTTGGGGAGAAAATGTGTCTTGAGGCCACAGGGAGGGTTATTCCTCCTTCAGGCTGTAATCACTGAGAGCATCAGAGTGCACGGAATCCCCCCGCCCTGTCAAAATACCCCAGTGTATCTGCACACAGATCTCAGCGCTGGCAGTGCTGAGCACATGATGGAGATGCTGGAGTCCTCGTTACACTAGTTGTACCTGGCAGGCCATGCTGTGTCTGTGCAAAGATAAAATGATAAGTCCCCAGGCCACCTCGGGCTATCTGTCTCTGCTGCACATGCTGCTGGCTGTGACTTTGTAGTTTATGTAAAAACAGTTGTTTTCTGAAATGAAATAAAACCAAGGTGAAGGATGGCAAGCGGAAACTGTAACTGAAAGAGAGGTAAAAGCAGAGTGCTAGGTCTAAGAGAATTCTGGTGGGTGAGATGCTTACTGATTCCTGACAGCCCTGCAATTTTCCCCTTTACTTCTCAGTCAGTTGTTGTAAAGTTGTGTTTGTTATAGGTAGAAATACAGCCTTTATTCAGTGTTTTCAAAGATGGAAATATTGTCACATTGAATAGAATTTCTTATACCTTCTATTGGCATAGGATGTCTGCTTCAGCCGCATAAACAATATTTACATCCAGATGTTTTGAAATGAATTTTTGTTTCTAAAACCAAGTTCACATTTTAGATCCCTGACATTATTTTCAGTTTTAATATTAAGCTTCTTCCATCTCTTATATGGATTTGTGGTCAACTACCCTCTGTCAGCTTATGAACGAACTTGTCCCATTCAAGAATCCTTAGCTTTAGCCCATAGAGAATAGTGGTTCTCTCCTCTCATGAATGAAAATACACCACTTCCAAATTAATTGGCATGCTTATTTAAGTCATGAAGGAGTATGCTAAGCAAAAGTTGCATTTCTAAAACCAAGCATTACTCAACTATTTACAGACAATGAAATATGACTCTTGCCACCTAAATTAAATATCTTTTCACCTCAATTCTCTACTTACAAATTAAAAGTGTAAAGATGGAGATTTCATAAGAATGTGAACAAATTATCTTCCACTCTCCATGACTGTGTTTATTTGCTAATGTTAATGTTGCACATTTAAGATATTTTCATTTTATGAAATTCCAACAGTGGAAATTAACATGGGCTCTTCCCTGGACATTCAAATAAGGAAAGAAGCCAGAGAACTCAAAGACTAGGAGAACATGGTGCCCTTGTACACGAAAGTCACTCGGCTTAGGAGATGCTCTTTAGAGGGGCTGAGAGCTGGGGTGTTCCTGATACAAAGAACAGAAACTAAGCAGACAGCATGAAATCTGAACAAGAAAGAGTCACTTTTCTTGCAGTGGGGTTGAGAGAACAGTGAAGGAATTGCTACCATTGATGACTCCAGAATTGCTATGTAAGAGAGGTCTGGGTTCATTTTTTGAAGCCACGCTTTCATAGCATATACTGCTTTAATAGTGATTAGGTTTCAAGTGGGTGGTTGGGGGAGCATGGCCAAGGGCTAGTCTGGCTATAGCCTCTTCAAGAGGTTCATTGACTTTGATGAGTATTGTAATGTTGACAAGGAAGGGTTGAAGTAAGAATCTGTCAAGGAAGCATAGACTGTTCCAAAGCCTTGCCAGGAATCATTGGGCCAGATAGGAAAATGTCTTTTTTCATCCACAAGGTACAGGAAAGCTTTGTGTAGAGAAATAGAGAATACATTTAAGACAAGTGAGGCCAGAGTTTCTTTTAAGAAATGAAAATAGTAATAAAACCCTGAGGTAAGACCAATACGTGGGTTCTGGGGCTGAGTGATTACTTCAGTAAGCCATTCAACATTCAAATCGCTGGATAGGGCTAAGGGTTGGGAGGGAGGGATAACATGTTTTTATGTCTTTAAATCTAGATCACTGATCATTATGCTTCAATTGTTCATTTGGTCCTTTTATATAGTTTGCATCTTTGATTTATTAGTAATAGTCCTTTGGGGAAATCCCAGCATCTTCTATGATGACCTAAGGGGAAAAGCAACTTGCATCACCTTGTTCAGAACTGAGATACTAGCACTCCCCCAATGGCTGGGTGACCAGTTGCCATGGTAGCATGAAATGGGATCTAAGTATAGACTTGGTGAAATATTCTATCTATGGAAAAATATTTTTTAAAATAGAACACAACCTATTGTACCCTACATCCAAAACATTTTCCTACTAGTATTTATCAAGGGTTTATAGAGATTGTGCCAAGTCTAGAACACCCAGATAACAAGAGACAGCATAACTGGAAACGGATTTCACTCTTTGTCAGTCCTTCCTTCCATAAAGACCTACGTGTATTTACAACTTTTCAGTGATGTATATGTTTTAGTCTAGACACAGATGTACTTCTGATGGAAGCTCACGTTAGGGGTATGAGAGTGCCAGAGAGGAAGTGGACTTAAAGAAATAATCACTTTGTGCTGGGACGAGGGGAGTACAGCTGAATCCTTTCAAATTTGCATAATGAAGGGATGAATAGAGTAGACACACACACACACACACTTGCATCAGGAACAAAAAAACAGTGAACTATCTCTATTTAGATTGTGGTTCTCAACATATCAAGCATAATTTTCTTTTTCATCATTTTAGAAAGGCCTAAATTCCTTAGGATCTGTTGGGAATTCCAAATCCTTTTAGAAAGAAAATTCCTATTTTCTGGTATGCCAAATTCTGTCCTGGCATGGCTACTAATTCCTCTAAACATACCCATTGGCAGAAGTTCTATGGTGTAATTGTGTTACAGAGCTAGGAGGATGCATGAAAATTAAGACCATAAATTTTAAAATACAGACTAAATTAAGTAAAATTTTAAAATATTTCCTAATAGACAATGTGTAAAAATGGCCAGCAGGGTCTAATACATCCTGTGTGCTCAAGCAATGTTAGCTGTGGTTGTTATCATTATCATTATTCTCTGAATCTGTTTTTTCATCTATGACATGGATAAATATATCCTGGGATGATATCACTGGGAGCTCTCATATTCTACCCTATACATTTCAGAAATGGTTAAAACTGTCCAGGCATATATTACTTTTGTCATTGGCGGGGGGCCCACAAAGATGCACATACATATTTTCAATATGAGTAATTCTTGCCTCAAGAAGACTAAACAAGGCAATGTACTTAAAGCACTTAGCACTGCATCTGACTTTTGCTATTACTGAATTATTACCAACAATAAGCAGACTAGCATAGTGCCTAAGGAAGGCTGCCAGTTCAAACCCACAGCCACTCCTCAGAAGGAAGATGGGGCAATCTACTTCCGTAGTGATACTGCCTCGGAAACCCAAAGAGGGATCACTATGAGTCGAGTCTGACTCTATGGCACATAACAACAACAACAACAATTGTTCTGCAACTGGCTCTCTCAGTATGCCAAGTCTTGCCCTGTCTGTCCAGTGGGTGACTTTTGGAAGAGACTGAGGGGTTCTCTGGTCAGTGCCCAAACACTTGAGATCCTCCTTAACCCAAGATCTGTGTCCCCACTCTTCTCTCCCTGCTGACTTGCTCTGTGGAGCATTTCTTCCTGGAATCCTTAGCCTGTCCACTCCCAGAAAAGAAAGGCCATCAAAATGTGGTGGCTCCATCCTGGTACCTGGCCATTAACTGCTCAAAAAGTAGCCTTAGTCATTTGTCATGGACCGAATTGTGTTCCACTAAAATGTGTGTCAACTTGGCTAGGCCATCATTCTCAGTGGTTTAGATGTAATGATGTAATATGAGCAATAATGATACTTCATGATGTGGTTTGATGTGATAAACCAATCAGGTATAAAAGGATTAAGATTAAGGGTGGGTTGCAACATCCTTAGTCCCATCACAGCCCTAATCCTATGTGAGAGGAGTTTCCCTGGTGTGTGGCCTGCAACACCTTTTATCTTACAAGAGATAAAAGAAGAGAGAGGTGAGCAGAAAGTGGGGGACTCACTACCATGAAGAAAGAGGATCCAGGAGCACAGCATGTCCTTTGGACCCTGGGTCCCTGTGCTGGGATCCTCCTAGGAAGAAGACACACACACACACACACACACAGAAAAAGTCATCCCCCTAGAACCAGCACTCTGAACTCAGACTTCTAGCCTCCTAAAATGTAAGAGAATCAAT
>NW_006921647.1:7579106-7585193 GCF_000298275.1 Orycteropus afer afer | reverse complement strand
TATATTTCCTAATTATTTCAAAATGGTCTAACACTCTGTTGTTTCAGAGGAAGTAGTGAGTCTCTCTCTTGACCTGACACTCGTATCAATACAGGGGATTGAACACTCTGGAAGTACCTGAAGAACAGCAGGCCTGTTCCTAGATGCAATATGGCCCAATTTCTTCATTTTCTCCACAGGGCTGAGAGTTCTTCAACTCTTTCTAACATTTCAGTGGTGCTAGAATTATTACCACCACTGGTGCAAGAGATCCAAGTTGAATTCCCAGGTAATACACCTCAAGCACAGGCACCACTCATCTACCAGTGGAGGTGTGGCATGTTGCTATGGATGCTGAGCAGGTTTCAGAGCTTGCAAACTAAGATGGGCTAGGAAGAAAGGCCTGGCCATCCACATGCAAAAATCAGCCAAAACAAACCCTGTGCAGCACAACTGTCCAAGCACATCGTGCATAGTCACCATGAGTAGAGGCCTGACTAGATGGCAGCTAACAACAGTCACTTCATTCAATTTTTTTTTCATTGTTCTCCCCTCTGGTAGAAACATCACCATCCCTTCCATGTATTATATACCTTACATCATTGTGTATATTAGGGCAAAATGCAATAAATTATTTACACAACTACCCTGCCTGATAGAATGAACTCTCAATGACAGTGAGCAGTTTTGTATCTGTACGTGCAACTTAATAAACACGCTTACTCAAAATGTTAATGTTTATCACCAATATCATCTGCCACTAACCTCATTTATAACTCACTTGAGTTATAAATTATCATTGCTGTGATAATGGAGATAAAGGTCTAAGAGTCCTGCAGTTATTACAAATCCTAATTTAGACTCTAATGTGATTTTTTTTGTCTTTAAGAAGCTGAATACCAAAAAGTAGCTCCTTCATAAGAGAGAGGCTAGGGATTAGTTTACAATTTCCCAAAGGCAAAATGAGTTTTCTGAATTTCTGTTGATGAGCCCCAATTTCTCCTGATTTCACTCTGAAGAGAGCAAACTATAAACACTCAACAAACTACAATGAGCTTAAAAGCAAAATGAAGATTTGCAAAACAATAGTCCTCTTGTTTCATTGTAATGTCACAAGGCATCTTACTTATTATTTATATCAAATTGAGCTGCTGTGTAACGTGCATGGGCCCTGTGCATCAAGAGATCTCTACTACTCTGGAAAACATGTATGCCTGGAAGTACGTGATTGGAACAATAAAGCCAGAAATACACACAAAAGTGATTACCTCTAAAATGGAAAAATAAATGTACTCATTTTATGTTGTAAAAATATGGTGAATCAGAGAAAAGAAATCAGGCCCAACCCTTCATATGCTGGTCATCTTTCCCATCATGAAAAATACACTTTAGCGTTTTGTACCTCAGTGACTGATGTACTTGCTTGAATGAATCCTTACCAACAGGTAAAATATCATTTCGATTACTTTGTGCCATTTCAAAACCGAGGTGACTCACTCAGTAATGAGATAGAGTAAAAAGCAGTTGTTTTTAGTGGGTTTTTCCTGGGGCTGGGAATCATTTTAATTTACTTGTCCCAGATGCCACATTTCATCTAGTTGGTATTCCCTCTGTTTCTAGTCCTGTTCTTCCCTTCCTCAATAAATATGGAAATCTATTCCTAGTCCAGTTTGAACATGGTAATTTTTATAGCAGTTTTACTCTTTCTGACAAGCATCTTTCCACTCTCCTTTAACCCTTAGAATGTGAAGACATGCACTCAGTCCCTGAAAATGCTTTGCATGTGTAAAATATATTTCATATTTTAAGTTTTCTGCATGTACTGTTTAAATTAGTCTTTACAGCAAAGGCCTCACAATGTTCTCTTCACATGAGAAGTTACCACAGATTGAAAGTGGGCAGTGACTGGGGTAGCTTTTTGTCTAAATGGGGTTCTAACTTCAATTTCAAGTTTCTTCTTTCACAAGGTCTCACTTCAGAGACACTTCAAACTTCCCTCACCCTTCCTTCCTCCCGCACGCCCCCATTTCAGAACCGTCAGGTTCCAGTCCTGCATAACATAGCTTCTTCAGAATAGAGAGGCTAGGGATTAAACTGAACCACTTGCCTTTCTTTAACTCCTTTCTGGAAAATGACTAAGCAACTAAATAAGTAAACAAGTATTTTAATAATGAATGAAAAAATAAGTTAGGCCAATACCCCCTTTCTCATTTTCCTGTACCTTGATGTTTTTATACTTGTTGTGCTTATGGAGTGCCTGAGTGGTGCAAATGATTAGCACACTTTACAGCTAACTGAAAGGAAAGGGTAGAGGTTCAAGCACACTCACAGAAAATGTACTCTGGAAAGAAAGGCCTGGCAATCTACTTCCATAAAACCAGCCTTTGAGAATCCTCTGCAGCATAGTTCTCTCACATACATGGTGTCACCATGAGTCAAATTGACTCCAGGGCAACTATCACAGGTCTTTTTGCTTTTTTTTTTTTTTTGCATTTATATCAATGAACCCTACTGGTAGAAAAGTATGGCATGAAAAAAATTATTTCCACATGTAAAATACAGCAACATTTATTCCCGTTAGCAAGCTAATCTTGTTTAATAAAAACAACATCAATGAAATGTACCCACTGTTTCCTCTGAAAACACCATGGTCATCGAGTTTCAGTGGTTGGGGTATTCTAGTTTGCTGGAGTTGTGGGAAGGTTAAGCCAGCTATGCAGTGACCGCCCCTGTGGTGTCGCCATTTTGAATCGCTTCTAGAGTCCTCTTTCAGACTTGCAGACACAGTGGTGGGGTGATTTCCTACCTAAGTATTTTTAGACACGTACCACTATGTGAAAAATACATCTTCACTCTAGTCATCATGAGTAGGCAGACTAACCCCAAAGTCAACAAACACACTTTCAAACAGGCCTTATCGAAACACAAAGACTCTTCCCAATGCAAAACAAACCTAAAGGAGCTTTTCCTTCAAGTCTTTTCTTCTAGCATGCTCAGGTGAAAATCTGACAACTGCAGAAGTCACTGAGAAAATGTAGGTACTTCCTAAGCAGATTTTACAAAATACTAACATGGGGAGAATTGCTTTGAAAGTTACTATTAAAATGCAAGCAGCCTAAAGAGCGGGGGCGGGGGGGAGCTATGGGTGTTGGACTAAAACTAGGCTGGAGCCCAGTGGATTAAGACTTGAACCAAGAGTTTACAACCTTCTGGAACCAATTTAAATGTGCTTGTGGCTGAGGCCTTCACAGAGTGGGGATATGGTCCTGGGACTCTGGATAAGTCTTTTACTCCTTAAGCTTTTTGCTACCACTCAAGGCCTCAGATCCACAGATATTTGGGTAATACCCTCATCCCATCCAAATGGAAGAACTATATTCATCAACTTGCCAAATGCTAAATGTCAATAAGTTCACTCTTTCTCCATTTCATTTAAGCACAGTGTTTTCAGATCGTTACTTGACAAAATCTTGCTGCACATGTAGAGTACCTTAACCATAAAAGTTCAGAGTTGCAGTCGACCAACACCTTAACTAAAATTTTACTAGTAAGTTATTACTTTTGACCCTACATAAAATCTGTTTTAAAATATATACATATGATTTATTATAACATTCTAAAATCTCATAGGCCATTAATATTACATAAATGTTCAGATATAACAGATACAATATTTTGATCTTAATGAATATTACATAAATGTTCAGATATAACAGATATAATATATTGATCTTCTTAATATTAGATAATCAATGGTGAATATGTACATAATATTTAATTTAATATAAGAGGATGAACCCTTAGCTCAATAAAAATATATTAGAAGATTTAGAAAATGTTTAGGAGCTCTGGTAGCATAGTACCTAAGGCACTTGACTGCTAACCAGAAGGCTGGCAGTTCAAACCCACCAGTCACTCCTCAGAAGGAAGGTTGGGCAATCTACTTCTATAATGATACTGCCTCGGCAACCCAAGGAAGGGTCCTTATGAGTTGGGTCTGACTCGAAGGCACATAACAACAACAACAACAACAGCCTAAACAGAAGTATCTGGTCAGTTCCCAAACAACAATTAGAATCATATGATCAATATTCACTGCCTACAAAGACTCTTAGCTGAACATTTGATCCATTTTTGTTTTGCTATTTTAAGTATGAAAGTTCAAGGCTGGACTTGATCTCAAACAGGACAATATGGTTGAGTTAAAAATATTAGGTGAGTTTCTACCTCAGGGACTAAATTGTCTGAATTCTTTCAACAAATCTCAATCAAAAATCGCCAGATACTAATTCATTTTATTAATTCAGTTCAATCTGTTGCTTCCTAACACTACCAAATGTTTCCTTTGGCATCATGTTTATTATCAAAATGTTTACTTTAAAATTAAAACATTTGTTTTAGTGACATAAGTTTCCAAGAGCAACTGAACCTTCATAATAATTAAAATGAAACTAGATTCAAATTGTTAAAGAGAATTTCTAAGCCTCATTGCTTTGTTGACGAGCAAGAAGTTGTGGAAAAAATAATTTTTGCTTTTGAGATTATATAAGTGATTAAGAAAAACTGATTTAAAGACAATCAATACAAATGGCCAGTTTGTTACAAACAAACCTGATGAAAAAAGTTCAATAACAAATGGGTTGAATTCTCTGATCTTCTAAACATTAGTAAATGTTTCAGGAAGAAATTAAAGCACTGTGCTCAGAAAAAGTAAATTAAGTTTCTGCATAGTACAGTAAGTCAAAAGAGAAAAGAAACTAAGATGTATAATCTGCAAAGTTTCTGAAAATTAAAAACTAGAAGCTGAATGGGTGGTCAAGGCTATTGTTGAAATGCTGTAGACTCTGAAGGTTGGTTGGGAAAAATATGGAATTGGTTGTGCCAATGACCACCAAGAACATATTTGGTTGGGATAAATATGAAATAAATGTGTAGAGGTTTGATAACTTTGATGTAAGATTCTGGTACAGAGGCTTTATCTGAAAGCACATAGATGAATGATTTCTACAGCAGAACTCTGTCTATGTATGACAAAGACAAGCAGAGTTAAACACTTGAGGCAAAAGTATCAGTAGACATAATGGCAAGGTGTAATATTTTTTAAGAAGAAGTATGTGGAATTCTCAAGTCAGATTCACAATATGACTCTGGGGGATTTCTAGAGAAAATTAAATTTATTAACTTGAATGTGTTCCTATCATGTCATGAGTAGAAGAGATAAGCGAGCCATTTTGTATGATCCACGTAGAAACTTACACAGTAGGCATAAAAGGGCTGAAATATTTAGTTTTAGTTTTTAATTTTATTAAAAATTTAGATTTTATTAGTACTTTAATCCATTAACATTAGCTTTAAATTTAAATATTTAAGGCTTTGAAATAGAACAAGTATTTGAGCCAGGAAATGGTATGCTGAAGGTAATGTGGCAAATTCCAGGGATAAATTTCATTTGTAAATTTAGAATTATAAATTAAACTAATGTAAAAGTATTTTTCTTTGGAATTCTATAGGGAGAGAAATTAAGACTGGTGGAACCCCAAAGACTATGGCCCTTAGATACCCTTCAAACCTAGAACTGAACCCACCCCATAGGGGTCACCTTTGACTCAAACAATAGACCTATAAAGTGAACATAATACACCTGCAGAACATGAGGAAGTTATTCCTCAGAACAGTCGGCCACACAAGACCAAAAGACCAGCATTTTCCCAAAAACAAAGCTCAAAAGGCAAGAAGGGGCAAGAAAGAAGGACAAATGGAATCAAGAAATCATGGAGGAAGGGAGAAGAGTGCTGCACATTGAGGGGATTGCAACTAATGTCATGAAACAAAAAATGCATAAGTTGTTGAATGGAAAATTAATTTTCTCTGTAAACTTTCACCCAAGCCACAATTTTTTTAAAAAAGAAAAGAAAGACAAGACACTCCCTTCCCCAAAAAACCCTCCAAACCCACTACCATCAAGTTGATTCCTACTTACAGTGATGCTATAGGACAGAGTAGAACTGCCCCATAGAATTTCTAAGGCCATAGGAGGCGGGGCAAGATGGCGGACTAGGCAGAAGGATTGCACAGACCCTCTTCAACAAAGAAAAGGGAAACCAATTA
>NW_006921647.1:7573225-7574131 GCF_000298275.1 Orycteropus afer afer | reverse complement strand
AAAAAAAAAAAAAAAGAATTTCTAAGGCCATAAATCTTTACAGAAGCAGACTCCCTTATCTTTTTCCTGCAGAGCAGATGGTGGGTTCAAACCACCCATCTTTTGATTACCAGCTGAATGGCTTAACCACTATGCCACCAGTGCTCCTAGAAAGACAGAGAGACCAAATGAAATCAGGAATGTGGATACCTTGGGTACCTTTTAAAATATATCTTGTCTTTATAAGAGGAAGAACTTAATCTAAACCTATCTACTATATCATGGTTAAAAAAAATTAGGAAATCCTTTGGAGAAAATGGAGAGAAAAAAATGTGTATATTCAGTTCTTACAGATATTAGTTGAGGGGGTTATAAAATAAAGCTAAATCAAGTTGATTGGCAGCAAGGGAGAAATGATATTAAAGAGAAAGTGATAATAAAGGAAAATCATGTCTATGATTATACACTGTAGAAATAATAAAGTAATTATAGTAAAAACACTCTGGGAATACCCACTACATATAAAGGAGGTGCTAGAGGCTAGATAATATTATTTAAAGTTCACTGGAAAAAAATGAGCTGGACGCTATAGAAAGATGCAATTAAACATTTGTCCTTGTCTGACGGACTTATAATTGACTCAACATTTTTCATGATAAAAAGCCTTTTGGATCAACCTAGAAGAAGGACAATTTTCTTGTTTGGGCATACTTAGTACTTCTTGAGAATCTTCTAATTCCCCTAGCAGTCTATATAATTAACGTGAATTAAATCACTTTGCTTTGTTACTTTGCCACTAACTTACTCTAAATCAATACTGCCTTGATTATTTTAGTATAGCTGTGCATAAAATCGAGAGCTGAAAAATTTCTGCAATACTTGTTACTTGTACAGTGCTATTGGGAGCTCTGGTAGCATAGTGGCTAA
>NW_006921647.1:7541167-7572531 GCF_000298275.1 Orycteropus afer afer | reverse complement strand
TTTTTTTTTTTTTTTTTTTTGTCGTATATTACAACTCTCCGTAGAAATTCAGGCCAAAAATAAAGATACTGAAATAATTCAAGACACGGAATTTAAACCAGGCAATTTTATTATAAAATTTAAAAGTGCTTTCATTTCTCATTAGTCTGTCTGTCTGTCTATCTCTATCTATCTATCTTCATACCCATCTCTCTTGATTTGTTAAACTATAAAGAGTATGGAATCATAACAGGATTATGACACTGTCACTGAGTCTGTCCTGACTCATAGAGACCTCTCATTGGGTTTCCAAGGCAGTATCTCTACAGAAGTAGATTGCCTAATCTTTCTTCTGAGTAGTGGTTGATGGGTTTGAACCAACAGCCTTCTGGTTAGCAGTCAAATGCCCTAGACACTATGTCACCAGAGCTCCCTATGACAGCCACCTTAATCAAATTGGTAACCATAGCAGTCTCTGTCGAAATAGCATCCTCCCTACTAGTCTATCAAGCAGAATGGAGTGTGTCTAAGCATCTGGAATAACTAACATTACGACTGCTGGTAAGATGGTAGAATAGGCAGACAAGCCACACAGACCCTCTTCAACAAAGAAAAACCAGTTGACACAGATACAGAAGATAATCCTGGAGCCTTGAGCTTTGAAAGGAAGGATATAGAAATGGATTAAACACCAACTAGCAGAAGAACCTGAATGAAATCAGAGAATAAGGAGACAAACAGCTGCAGACTATCAGCTATCCAAAAGGCACAGACAGTTTGAATATTCTAAGTGGTGTTAAGACTTGACAATTAACCTAAAAATCAGCTCTGCTCACCAAGGGCTACATGGGTGACTGCTCTAGTGGCTGATGACTGAAAAAGGAAACAACAAAGGAGGAGATAAACTGAGCTGTGGACTTTCAGCTGTCTGCAGGGTGCAGCCATTTTAAATGTTTACATGCAGTGGCCATTTTGGATATTTAAAGCAACAGAGTTCTCGTTCAGATTCTAGGGACCTAAGAATAGGATCTGCTTGCCAAGGATATACCAAAGGCTGACACTGGAGAAGTTCTAGTTTGGGGCTTTCTCATTTCTCTTTCCTTTTCCTGGTTCCCATTTTTTTCCTTCTTGTGGTTCTTCCCATCCCTTGTTTTTCTTTTTGCATTTTCCCTAGTTTTTTCTCATTATTGTCTAACTCTAGCTCTTTTCTATTATTTCCCCCCTCCCCAGATATTGTGGGAGGGGGGAAATAATAGAAATAGTTCTTTTGTCTCTTTAAAGTATTTCTTTAAATATTTTTGCATCATTTATTCCCTTGTTTCTTTTTTTTTTCCCCTCTCCTTTCTCTTTTTGGGGTGATAGTTCTTATGTGTTTATGCAGTGTGAGAGTTTTTTGTCCTCATTTTTACTTTTTTTTTTTTTTTTAATTGTTGTTTCTGTCTAACCAAGTGGGAGACCGTAACCATGCCCATACAACCCAACTATACCTGCACCTTCTGCAGCCCCACCTACTGAGGGAGAGCCACCACTTGCTTCTGCACAAATTGGCCAATGATACACAACAGCCAATATGAGCCTGACTCACACTTAACTGCTCTTCACAAATAGCTAACAGAGATCTGTGCACCCACTCTCATTTTCTGTCATACCCAACAGGAGACAGTTGGTGAGTGAATAAGTGCTCCCAACTAGTGAATAGAGGAACACAGAACCCTGCTTACTCAGATACATCCAAGCAAAACAAAGAAAATGAAAATATTGGGCAAATCACTTCAACGTACAATGACTGATTAAATATAAATACAACAATGTCATAATGTCTTGAAGACAACCAGACCATCACAGTCCACACAAAGATGCAAGATGAAGCAGAAGAAACAAGGGAGCAGGATACAGATCGAGAACACATCCCTGAGGAAGAAGCACATTGAAACTCCCTCATAAGGAATTCAAAAGAATTACATCTAGGTACTTTCAATGGATTGAGAGACAAATCAAGGAAAACACTGACAGAATTAAGGAAAATGCAGACAAAGCCCTAGAATAATTTCAGAAGACAATACAAGAACAAAATGACAAAACAAATGAAAAATTAGTAATGATTCTAAATCTACAGATAGAAATTCAGAAGATTAATACATTGAATGGGCAAAGGAGCAGAACTGAATCATTGGAAGACAGAATTAGATTAGTGAGACTGAAGACAAACATCTCAATACTTACTTGGAAAATGATCAATCAGAAGAAAGATGAAAACAAAATGAAGAAAGCCTAAGTAAGATTCATGTGGGATACCATCAAGAGAAATAACCTACATGTAATCAAAATTCCAGAACAGGAAGAGACAAATAAACCCACAGAGAAAATTGTCTAAGATTTGTCAGAAGAGAATTTCCCAGATATGATGAAAGATAAGAATATATCCATTCAAGAAGTCCAATGAACCCCAAACAGGATAGACTACCCAAAATATCACCAAGCATATCATCATCAAACTCACCAAAACCAAAGACAAAGAGAATCCTGAAAGTAGCACAGGAAAAATGAAAAATTACCCACAAAGAGAAACCAGTAAGACTAAACTTTGATTTCTCAGCAGGAACCATGCAGGTGAGAAGGCAATGGCATGCTATCCTGAAAGGAAAACATGCCATCCAAGAATTATATGCCCAGCAAAGCTGTCTTTCAAATATGATGGTGAAATTAGGACATTTCCAAATATGTAGAAATTATGAGAATTTGTTAAAACCAGACCAACCTTACAAGATATGCTAAAGGGAGTCCTTTGGACAGAGAACCAATAACAGCAAACAACAACCAACCATTAACACACATGATAACATAACCCAGAAATCAACCCAGCAATGGGAGTGGCCAAAGTAAAATAAGCTTATAAGATTGTAAACCAGGAACTAGAAACATCAATCAGCAAAGGAGGACAACCGAAAATCAAAAAGAGCAAAAAAATAGTGTAGTTGCAGAACTTCTAAATGGTGAGGAAGTCAAGACAATTGCAAGATGGAACAGACTGTTCTAAACTTTGGAAGAAAATTATAAATTACAGCATAACCTCAAGGTAATAATAAACTTTTGCATCAAAATAAAAGAAGACAAGCACAAATGTTTAGCAAATACTAAGACAATATGACAATAACAAAGAAGGAAGTGATAACATGATCTGTAAACAAAATGAATTCAGCACAGAAAATTATATGGAATAAAGAAATCAGCAACAATACCAAAAAACACATAACAAAATGACAGCAATAAATTCATATTTGTTGATAATTACACTGAATGTAAATGGATTTATGTACCACTCAAGAGATGGACAGTTGCACATTGGATAAGAAAACATAACCCATCAATATACTGTCTACATACACTTTAGAGACAAAGGCAAAAATAGATTAAAATCAAAGGTTGGGAAATGATACATCAAGCAAATTGCATCAAAAAAGAGCAAAAGTGGCAATATTAATTTCTGATAAAATTGACTTTAAGACAAAAACTTCCATAAGAGACAAGGAAGGACATTATATAATGATTAAAGAATTGATTGAACAACAGGACATAACCATAATAAATATCTATACACCCAATGAAAGAGCCCCAAAATACATAAATCAGACTTTAACAGAACTGAAAAGACAAATAGATGACACCACAGTCATAGTAGGAGATTTTAAGACACCACTTTCAATCAAAGATAGAACAACTGGAAAGAAACTCAACAAAGGCGCAGAAGAACTAAACAATACAATCCAGCAACTTGACCTTATAGACATCTACAGAGCACTTCACCCAACAACAGCACAACGGACATTCTTTTCCAATGCACAAGGAAAATTTTCCAGGATAGACCACATGCTAGGCCACAAAGCAAGCCTTAATAAATTTTAAAACACTGAAATACTGCAAGTATTTCTCAGATCACAATGCTACCAAATTAGAAATCAACAATAGGAAGATCAATGGAAAAAGAACAAACATGGAAACTGAGTAACACCCTCTCTAAAAATAACTAGGTAACAGAAGAAATAAAAAATGAACTTAGAAAATTTCTTGAATCAAACAAGAATGAAAACACAACATATTAAAATTTGGGGAGACAGCAAAAGCAGTGATCAGAGGTCAATTTAAAACAATAAATGCACACATCAAAACAGAAGAGCGAGCCCAAATCAATACCTTAACCCAACATCTCCAATAATTAGAAAAAGAGCAGCAAAAAAAAAAAAAGCCCACCTCACCAGAAGAAAAGAAATAATAAAGATTCTAGCAGAAATCAATTAGATAGAAAACAGAAAGACAACAGAAAACATCAACAAGACTAGAAGTTGGTTCTTTGAGAAGATTAATGAAATTGACAAATCACTGGCAAATTTAACAAAGGAAAACAGGGGAGAATATAAATGACATGAATATCAAACACACTGGGTGATGTCATAACAGAACAAACTGAACTAAAAAGGATAATATCAGGATACTATGAAGAACTGTACTCCAACAAATTTGAAAATCTAGAAGAAATGGACAGATTTCTAGAAACATTAACTTACTTAAACTAACACAGACTGAGGTGGAAAATTTGGACAGACCTACAACAAAAAAAGGAATTGAACAGGTCATTAAAAAAAATTACCAACAACAACAAAAAAAGCCCTGGTTCTGATGGTTTCACCGGAAAATTCTACCGAATGTTAAGAGAAGAACTGACACCAATCCTACTCAAATTATTCCAAAACATCACAAAGGATGGAATCCTCTCAAATTCATTTAATGAAGCAAGCATAACCTTGATACCAACCAGGCAAAGATATCACTAAAAGGAAAACTATAGACCAATATGTCTCATGAATATAGATGCAAAAATCTTCAACAAAATCCTAGCCAATAGACTCCATAAACATATTTAAAAAAATAATACATCATGACCAAGTGGCGTTCCTACCAAGTATGCAAGGATGGTTCAATACTAGAAAAACAATCAACATCATCTATCACATAAATAAAACACAGGAAAAGAACCATATGATCATATCAATTGATGCAGTAAGGCATTTGATAAAATCTAACACCTATTCCCAATGGAAATTTTCAGAAAATCAGAATAGAAGGAAAATTCCTCAGCATAAGAAAGGGCATATATGCAAAAGCAACAGCCAACATTATTCTCAAAGGAGAAAGACTGAAACCATTGTCCTTGCAAAGAGGAACCAGAAAAGGATGCCCTCTATCACCACTTCTATTCAACACTGTATTGGAAGTCCTAGCCAGGGCAATAAGGCAAAGGAAATCAAAGGCATCCAAATAGTCAAGGAAGAAGTAAAACTATCCCTATTTGCTGATGATATGTTCCTATACCTAGAAAACCCAAGATACTCAGCAAAAAAAAAAAAAAAACTACTGGAACTAATTGAGAGATGTAGCATCGTGGCAGGATACAAGATCAACATACAAAAATCAGTTGGATTCTTCTACATCAGCAAAGAGATTGCTGAAAAGGCAATAAAGAAATCAATATCATTTACAATAGCTACCAGAAAAATAAAATACTTGGGAATAAATCTTACCAGGGACACAAAGTAAACTACAAAACACTACTTCAAGAAACCATAAGAGATCTACATAAATGGAAGAATATACCATGCTCGTGGATAGGAAGATTGAACATTGTGAAAATGTCAATTCTACCCAAAGAAATCTATACATTCAATGCAATCCCAATCCAGATCTCATCAACATTCTTTAAGGATATGGAAAAAAACAATCATTAACTTTATATGAAAAGGAAAGAGACCTTGGATAAGCAAAGCACTATTGAAGAAGAAGAACAAAGTAGGAGGTCTCACACTCTCAGATCTCAAAACCTACAATACAGCCACAGTAGTCAAAGCTGCCTGGTATTCGTACAATGACAGACACATAGACAAGTAGAATAGAATTGAGAAGCCAGAAATTGATCCATCAACCTATGGTCAGCTGATTTTTGACAACGGGCTGAAATTTATTAAATGGGGAAGACATGGTCTCTTCCACAAATAATGCTGGCAAAAGTGGATATCCATTTGCAGAAAAATGAAACAAGATCCATACCTCACACCATACACAGAAACTAACTCCAGATGGAGTTAAAAAAGACTTAAATCTGAAACCTAAAACTATAAAGTTCATCAAGTCACAAACAGGGGCAAATTTAGGGGCCCTCATTTATGGCATAAATAGACTATCAAGCATAACTCAAAACGCACCAACAGCAGAAGATAAACTAGATGAATAGGACCTTGTAATAATTAAATTTTTATGTGCTTCAAAAGACTTCTCCAAAAGGGAATCTACAAATTGGGAAAAAATATTTGGTACTGACATATCTGACAAGAGTCTTATCTCTAAAATTTATAGAAAACTCCAACACTTCAACAATAAAAAGACAAACAATCAAAAAATGGGCAGAAGACATGAATAAACACTTCACCAAAGAGGATATTCAGGCAACCAACAAACACATGAAGGAATGTTCATGATCATTTGCCATTAGACAGATGCAAATCAAAACAATGAGATATCATCTTGTCTCAGCACTAACAGCAAAGTTCAACAAGACAGAAAATAACAAATCCTGGCGAGGATGTGGAGAGACTGGGACTCTCATACACTGCTGGTGGGACTGTAAAATGATACAACCACTGTGGAAAGCAGTATGGCAATTCCCTAAAAAGTTGGAATTAGAAATACCATTTGACCCAGCAATCCCATTACTAGGTACATATCCTAAAGAAGTGAAAGGCAGGACAAGAACAGATATATATGCACACCCACGTCCATCACAGAACTATTTACAATAGCAAAAAGATATAAACATCAACAGAAGAATGGATATACACTCAATGGATATACACACATGAAAGAATAATGCAGAATCTACAAAACACCGTATAATGTGGATGAATTTGGAGGACATTATGCTAAGTGAAATAAGCCAATTACAGAAGGACAAATATTGTATTAGTTCATTATTGTAAAAAAGTCAAGGAAAGATTTATATATGGAAGGTAACTTTCTTTTTTGGGTACCAGGGGTGGGAGATGAGGAGGCAGAACACTGAAAAATAAATAAATATATATATATATAGATAATGTGAAAGCAAAAAAAAAAAGTGGCTGAATTTTTTTTTAAAAAAAAGAACTAACATTAGTCTTTATCTGCCTCCATTTATTCACTTCCAATGTGGCAAAAAGGACTTTTCCCTGGTTCTTTATTTTCAGACCCAGTATCAAGGTTACATACAGTCTTCCACATGCAGAAGTTGCTGATAGATCAAAGAATACAACAGACTGCCAACAGGAGCCATCAGACTGTTTTCTGTCTTTCTTCTTCTAATTGTATACTAATAGTTTTATTGACATAAGTATTGCTAAACATTTGTTATTTAGTCTCTCTCACTTCTATCTATCACATATTTTCCACTCCTATCCTAAAGTAACTGCACTCATAAAGCGGCAAATATCTAATTCACATGGAGATAGTGACTCCCCCAACAAATTCAAGTCAACCAGCAGTACTGATGAAATTTGAATTGACAGTACTGAACATAACTGAATAAATATGTGACATTTTCCTCCTTACTGATCTATGTGAGTATGCAGAGATACAAAGAAGTTGCAGTTGTGAGTTTTAAGTTAAAAACCAAAGATGAGGAAGGAGCCCTGGTGGCACAGTGGTTAAGCACTTGGCTGCGCAAATCCGCCAGCCACTGTGTGAGGAAGATGTAGCAGTCTGCTTCCATAAAGATATATAGTCTTGGAAAGCCTATGGGGTAGTTCTACTCTCTCCTATAGAGTCACCATGAGTTGGAATAAATTCCATGGCAGTGAGTTTTTGGTTCAAACATGAGGAGCCATTAATAGAACAAAACAAACTAAGATTAAAAAGTACTATTCTTTTGAATGGGAGCTCTGGTGGTGTAGTGCCTAAGGCATTTGACTGCTAACCAGAAGGCAGCAGTTCTAACCCACCAGCTACTCCTCAGAACAAAGATTGGGTGATCTACTTCCATAGTGATATTGCCTCAGAAACGCAAGGAGGGGTCACTATGAGTTAGATCTGACTGGACATCAATGAATGTGTTGTTGTTTTTTTTTTCTTAAATCTTTACAATAATCAAGAATTAAGAAACAGAACACCAGTCAGATGTAAAAATGGTGTCTGGTGCACTGTTACTTGCAAAAAAAAGTCCAATCAAAAGATACCAGGAAAAAGAAGTGATAAAATATTCATAGAGTCTTATGAATAAGTGGGTTATGGCAACTTTCCCTTTAACCAATGAAAATATCTCTCCATTGTCTAAGACTGTACTGAGTTACTGACATACTTTATCTAAAAATTCAGGTTTATAATAAAATGAAACACTAATATTTAAAAAATCTTCTGTTTAATATGTATATGATACACTAAATGGATGAAAATTATAATGGTGCCTTTTGTTTTGTAAGTAGAAAAGAAAGTAAATGGTTCATAAAACCCACCAGCCACTCCTCAGAAGGAAGGTTGGGTTCATAAAATAAACATCATGAAATAGCCTTTCTTATCAGGAATAATTTCAACATTAACATTATGCAGTTTATTTACAGAATGAATGCACTTCAGCTCAAGTCAGCTAAAGAAATTTTTTTGATGTTTTTAAATTGCTGCAAGTGGTTCCTCAAATAAATGAAATGGGACATTAAAGACTAAATCCACTGCCATTGAGTTGATTCTGACTCACAGCAAAGCTACAGGACAGAGCAGAACTGCCCCATAGGCTTTCCAAGGCTGTAAATCTTTGTAGAAGCAGACCTTCATCTTTCTCCCACAGAGTGGCTAGTGTATTTGAACTGATGACCTTTTGGTTAGCAGCAGAATGTTTTAACCACTGTGCCACCAGAGCTTCTGAGGAAGGATATAGATGTCTATAAATGCTGGTCATTTATCTCAGGAAAATTCTATTTCTTTATGTCTAAGCTTGGGTTCCTTTGTGTTTTCCAATTTTTTACTTGAAGCTTCCAAGACAACTGATCTTTGGTTTTCATCTTCAAAAATTAAATGGCTTTGATTTGTTTTAAAGAAATAAAAGTCAGACCAAACTTTAAAATGTTATTTTATATTTAAATTAATTTTTAGAAAATATTTATACTATTAGTTACTGGTTAACAATGAATTATTCTATTATTTCAATATATTGAAAAATAATAATGTGCACAGTTATTTTCAATGCCTCTAAAAATTTGGTTACAATATTTATAAGTGATACTCACAGAAATAATTTCTGTTTTAGATGTGATTGAAAAAAATACTGTGTTATGATGAAGGACCCTATCTTGCTAGCTGTGAAGTTCTTTCCTGCTCTATCCTAACCTAAGTCTGGCCTATTCCCAAAGATCTATTAGCAATGGGGTTTTAATGAGTGACGTAAGGGAGAGGCTTCTACAGTATTTATGGAAGTTCAGAATTCATGATGATCATGGAAAACTACAACATATTTTTCAACAGTGAAAGGCAGAAAAAAGGTAGGAAAAAAAGAATGAATAAAATGTTTGGGTTTTAGGATGTTAAATGATTGAAACATTTTCTATTTAAATGCAAATTTGACTTTTTAAAAGATGGGACTACCAGTAACTGCACCCTAAATGGTAAAATGAAAATCAATTTGAAATATGGGATGAATAAAGTATATGTGGACTTTCTTGGAATAATTTTTTATTATGAAAACCCAGATGCATTTTCCTTTGCTCAATCCATCTTAGACTTGGACAGCTATGTCTGGGATGAAATGCAAACATTTTTTAATTTGTTTAAGCACCAAAGTGGTCAATTCACTGGAAGCTCCTTTGTTTATTCCAGTCAGATTTCACAAAATTATGATCAACTGTATGATTTATGTAAAACACAAGACCAAAATAAGAGTTTAACTGCAGCATTATAATGACCAATATTCACTATGTGTTTTTTATGATGTTGGGGAAATCACTTTTAAGAAATGGAAATCACTACATTCTATTGATTCAAGAACAGAATCTTCAGACATAAGTCAGGAGAGTTGACACTTTCAAATACATAAAATGTGACATCTGCTCTTACAAATGCTCTCTACAGGCTGTAAATCATCAAAGAGAAAAACAGTTCAATGTCATTTAGCCACTGTAAGCTATGGTTTACAACTGAGAGATAAAAATAGTCATACTGCCTCTATGACATCTAAACCACTTTCCTACTGCAGTATTCCATGTTCTAATTTATCTTTGTGGTTGAACAACACACAATCAATTGTAAGCAACTAGTGTAGTTTGATTTCAGTCAACTGCAATTTTCTATAGCTTTATCTTTTTCCCCCACTAGGGTGACTTTAAGTTACATTCAAAATATACTCTCTCGATTTTTGTGGATGCTGAAGTATTGCAAGCTTTTAGTCATCACTTTAAGGACTAACATATGGCATGAATCCCTAACATGGAATTTATATTTAATAAAATAGAAACATAAACACTTACATGCATTGTAATAGTTAAAGGTTAGATTCCAAAGGTAGAGATGTTTTTATAAGACTTGAAATACTACTAGAAAAAGCATGGCCTTTGTATAAGCCCCCTGGTACTACCACATATTAACTATAAAACCTTGAACAAATCATTTAACCTTTATGAGCTTCAGGTTACTCATCTAAAAAATACGTAAAAATTTCTCTCTAGCAGGGCAGTGTTAAAGATTAAATGAAAAAACATGTATACTTTATAAATGTTTGTGCATATATGCTTGGTATATGCTAGAAAAAATAATAAACAGTAACTATTATTTTATTAGTAGTAGTAATTTGGTATTTAAAAAATTATTATCAGCATAGTATAATAAAATATAATACTTTTTGTGGCTATAGTAAATACCAATGTTTGTTCACTTGTTCTACCATTGAAAGAAATCTAACATAGCAGCCTATATCTGGAATATCTGTGATCATATTTTGATTTTATTTGGCAAGCAACTAATATTTAAATGTTTTCAGACATTTATTTCATGTAATCTTAAAATGAAAATATCATCGTTGTAAGTGATTTTTAAAAAATTCTACAATGGAAATTATTATATCACATCTCACACCCTACGTCTCATTTGTTTGGAGTTCCTGAGTGTTGTAAACAGTTGCTAACCGAAAGGCTGGATGTTCTAGCACACCCAGAGACATCTTGGAAGAATGACCTGCGATCCACTTCTGAAAAATCAGCCACTGAAAACCCTGTGGGGTATACTTATACACTGACACACAAGGGGTCACAATGAATCAGAATTGATTTGATGAGGACTGGTTTTATCATTTGTTTAAGCATACTGAATACAGCTAAAAGGAAGGTAATAATTTTTATAAATTAGTAACTATTGCTGGCAAATGGGATCCTATACACACAGTTATTTTATTTGTCACATTCTTTCATTTGTTAAATAGCAATAGATGAGCAATTTAGAAAAGAATTACTACAATAAAATTTTAATAGTTTTTCAGCAGAATTTGCTGCACATACAGCCATTTATCATCAAACATTTCACTTTTTTTTTTTTTTTTAATGAACATAGAACATTGAGAAAATCCCTGTTAATCAACTTGGTTTCTGGAATGACAAATCCTTGTTCATTGACAACCTCCCTGGAATTGAATTACCGTGTCTTTTCTTTTGCTTCCCCTACTGCAGTGAAGCTCAAAGCCCAGTCCACTGGTGTCCACCAACCCCTTGGCCAACCCTGAAAGGGAACTGGTGTCCTGGGTGGATTTAAAGCCATTAGTTTAGCAGTTCTGATGCATTTTCTTTCTCAAATCTCTTTATTAGTAAAGCAGCGCACTCTGGGGTCTGCACTTGTCAGAGCATTACAGGCACAGCCTTTGGCTGCCCTCCCTGGCTCAGTTTGCAAAATGTGCAGCTATTGTCTGAAGCCACTCCCTGTCATATACTGTTGCTTATGGATACATTTTATACGGATTCCAAGGCTTCAGATATTCCAGTAAACCCGGAGATTCATTTCACTTTCATTTGTCAGGAAACGAATGTTCTCTGAACAACCATGTTTCAAAACCATTGTCTCTTTGCCTCTTTTATTTAATAAAAGAAAATGTTTTGCATATAGCTCCTAAACCGCTGGTCTTTGCACACAGACTCAGAAACATAAACTGTGAGATTCCTGAGAAAGAACAAAAGAAATAATTTCCCAAAAACTGTGATGCTCTTTTACTAATGCACTAGATCCTATCATAAATTGGCTTTTAAAGTAACCCTATGCCTTGATGGATTTACTTTCTCTTTTGGAAAAGTGACTGTTGTGCTATTATGAAGTCACAGGAAGAAGAGGAAGAGAAAATGTTGTAATTAGGTACATGCTTATATCGTTTTGATCTGTTACAGGCCTGTAATACTATCACCATTGTCAAGGATTGCTAGGTTGCAAGCTTATCAAGGACAGATATCATATCTTCTATATTCTTAGTATTTCTCCCAAAGGGCCTAATAAACATCTCTTCCTCTAGTATAATGCATTAAATGCTGACTTAATGACAGCAATATCAGCAGCCTTCCTTTAAAATAGTATTTATCTTTGGTCTTAGGTACACCACTGGCCTTCAACTAGCATGCTATAATATTTTAACCAAAATTTAGAATAAATGTGATCTTTTTTGTGTCCAGACCTCCAGACCAAAATATAACTGATGGAGAAAAGGAAAACCCATTTAAATACAGACCTACCATTTAGTCTCCAAAAAATGTATGTCTATGGAACTATCTGTATTTTATCTGCCTTCTAAAGCTCAGGTTCCAGTTCCTCTTTGAAGCCTCTCTTCTAACTCTAGAATGCACAGATTTTTTTTTTTTTTTTTCTTTTCTTAACTTCCTTAAGGACAAATGCTGAGCACAAGGCATAAGCTTAATGTACACTTGTTGATACATTGAATCATGTGGGGCTTGGACACAAAATCCTGGGCTACCAAGGTAAATAGAAGCTAGTTTTTCCAGCTACCAGCCCACCTAACAACAGTGCATTTCCCAGCCCCTTTCATTCTCCCAGTGCCCACAAAACAAGCATTACTTCTCAAATGTCCCTTAGATCTGTCAGTAATCACAACTATTCCACTAAAAAATACGGGGTTGTCTTATATTTTTCAGTAATGCACCTTTTTATTATGCTCTATGTCATTTGACACAGTTCAATGAAATTCTCCTTTCTTGAAAAATTAATTTAACCTACTGGGAACATGTCTAAAATTAGTAGCAAAATAAAAAAGGAGAATGGCATTTACAAACTAAAGTATGTGAACTTTAAAGTGTTCCATAGAAGGTGGTATGTGTAACTTCTTATGGGGGTTGTAAATGAGTTACCAGAATTTAAGAACAGTACATCCTAAAGTACAATGTAAAGACCAGATGAAAGAAGGAGGAATCTGAAATGCTCAGCTGGAGACACAGATCAATGAAGAAACTTTAAATAATGATAACTTGTTTGCTAACAACTCATAATTTCAGTAGGGAGGAAATGTATTTTTGGATGACCCTCCTCTAATCCTCTGCGAAATAAAGTAGAGGGATAAAAAAATAAATAAGAAATGAAAGAAAGCAGTGTTGTCATTCATCTGGTAAACTTAATCAATCTGTCCATGAAACTACATCATATGCTAATGTTCTTTAAATATTTTATGAAGATATTAAACTCCATGAGTAATAACAATCCTGACATCTTCAGTCAATAAGAGATAATCGACTTTTAGGAAGTTCATCGTAGAAGTCAGAAAGTTACCAGCTATGCCACTGATAACATAATTGAGGAAAAGATATCTTTCCTAGCAAGATCCCAGTTACTGTCACATTTAGCAAAAGGACTATTTTTCCAGCACTTACCCTTTTCATGAATTTAAATTTGAATTCATGATTGCTTTGACATCAAAACAGAGAAAGTTTTCTACGCACACACAATTTTTTTGCATTTTATAGATTAAAATTATTTCCTTTTCCTCCTACCAGTTTCTTTTGTCAAATGAAAACAACTTTAATTGGAGGGATTTCCATTTTCCTTAGGTCAAATGGTAAAAGACTGGTTAAATTATCAGAGCATTTATTTGAATGAGAGAACTATACTATATCCAGATTTACAAGTTATCTTAATTATCCACATTTTGAGGCTAATTTAGTGGTACAATGAAATATTGTGAAGAAATTGTACAGATTTAAATTGCTGCCTGTGTGACAAGATTATTAATGGATAAATGAATAAATAAGAAACAGTGGGAGTTCCATTGGATGTACTTACCTTTCAATAAAGAAAAAAATGTGTGCTCACTAAAATCCACCCCTGTCAAGGGGCTGCTGGGAAGCTGATTTGTTCTTATCTGCCAGGCCTGCCCTACACTTGGAAAAAGATGGGCAGTCCATGAGGCAGGCCACATCTACATTGCGGCTCCTTCATCTGAGGACAGAGCCTTTCATACAGAAACACATTTTCCCTCTGAATAAAAGAGTCATTGCTCTAGAAATCACATGAGATTTAATGGCCAGTCATACATCCTACAGGGTCCAATGTGAATGATACATTCCTGGAAACATCTTTAAATGCTGTGGCCTCCTCAATGGCAGCAAAATTCCTCATGGTGGCTGTCTTGTGAAATATTCTCTCGGAACACCCATTGTCAACTCACCCTGTCAGGCTGCAAAGAAGGCCTCAAACATGGCCACTAATAAGTAAATTTCTCAACACAGTTTGGCACATTTAAACAGTAGTCATCTATGATTACAGTTATAAACACAGCTTTTGCTTGGGGGCAGGAAGAGAGGAGTGGGCATGGGAAGATTTTAATAGCTATCATACTCCAGGTCTCTTTTAGCTTAAATTTTGTTTAACTTTTCTTTCCTTCCTTCCTTTGCTCCTTCCTCCTTCCCTCTTTCCCTCCCTCCTGTCCTTTATTTATTCTCTCCTTTCTTCTTTTGCTCTTTATCTTTTCAAAAAGTGGGAATACCCACTCTCATCTTCTCTCTTGCACTTTCCTGGTTCTTCGAACTCCTCTTTTCCTTTCCATTTCCTTTCTCTCTTTCATTAGCTGCTTTTCTGTTTTTCTTTACTTTTCCATAAGACTGGGGATTCTCTTTTAGGTCTTTATCTTTTCCACCCCCAGCTGAGACCACTACTTCAGAGCAAGGAAATTCAAATTTAACAGCTCCTAGCTTTGCATCTTCTGTTGCCATTTAATATCACCGACAAGCACTATACCAGCAAAGGAGGAAAATGCACAAAAAAAGAAAAAGGCAAGAAATATGCAAATGGAATGGATTTTTGAAAATTTTACCAGCTGTAAGTAAATTTAATGCAGATTTGAAATAAATATAGAAGAATAGGGTATCTTCTTTAAATTTAGAGTTTTTATTTAATTTGGAATACTGAAGGGCTATAGAGTTTCTGGAAGCTCTTGTAGGATAGTGCCTAAGGCTGCTAACCAGAGGCTGGCGGTTCAAATCCACCAGCCACTCCTCGGAAGAAAGATTGAGCCATCTACTTCTGTAGTGTTACTGCCTTGGAAACCCAAGGAGGGGTTGCTATGAGTCGGATCTGACTCGACGGCAGTGAGTTTGGTTTGGCATAAAGTTTCTATCAGAATTTTTAGGATATTCTTGACTCTAAAAGTGATCTTCAAAGTTTATGCCCAAAATGCAAACTAGTTTGGAATTTATGACTGTTAACTCTAGAACTTAGTCTGGTTTCACCTCCTAGCTCTTCCATTTAACTAGTTGTGAAATCCTTGTCTGGTTACTTAAAATCTAGAAGCTTGAGTTTTCTCATGAATAAAGTGAGGATACAAATAGTATTTCATCAAAACATAGTTGTGTATCTTAAACGATACATTGTGAATATAGTTCTTAGCCACACAAGAAGCAGTTCATAAATGTTAGTAATTATTATGACTATTATTATTGTCACAGTTTAGAAAGACCATTATGGAAGTATTTAAAAATTGGGAAAGATGGCTGAGGTATTTCATGTGGCAAGTTGTTGACAAAGATAATATTAAAATATTGCATGTAATTTGAAAAGTGAAGAGGCCAACCAAAGTTGAAATGGAAAATTTGCTAGGATTTTATTTACACTTATGTCTTTGACACCCATAATCAGGTTGGATTCCACCACAGTGCAGTGGATTTTGATGGGACTGCAACTAGCCATATCACCTGATAGTTGTATGAGATTATGAAAGCTATTTAACCTTTCTGAGTCTCAGCCTTCTTCAATAAAACTGGGATAATAATACCTACCACCTAAGGTTACTGTGAGGATCAACGATAATAATGTATTTGACAATGCTTTATAATAAGCCAAGTGATATTATCCCTATTCTCTCCACTAAGAGAACACAGGATACTTCTCCTATAGTCACAACTCCTATTAAAAACAAATGAGAGTTAATTGAAAGAACAGGCAGGGTTCTTGACAAAGGTTCATTGCGCATGTCACCTCCATTATCCTCCCTTGATACAATTCAGGTCTCCAGCATGTGTGCCCATTTGCATAGCTGAATCACAATCGTAACAGTCATGATAGTAGGAAAGGGTGTTTCTCATCATTGCTTTCGGAAATGAAATACCGCCTTTCCTCTGGGAAAAGAAGTTTGCCTGGATTAAGGGAGAACTCATTGAAAAACCAATGAAGCTAATTTCAGGTATATTGTATTTTTAGATCCCTTTTCATTTGGCTCATGGAACATGTCAGGATTGACAATTACACTTAATTTATCTAAAGAACATAGAGATACAGGTAGTTACTGGACATTATTTAACAAAAGCCATGGCAACAAAGGGACCAAGGATTAGTCGGTCACCAGTGTGATTTCAATCCATCAAAAACTCTTTCTCTTGGAGAAAAAGCCCATTTATTTCTATTCTATTTCGTAAGCACAATGAGCAGCTGTCAGCGTGGCACCATTTTCCCTGTGAAAAAATCCGCCCCCCCCCCCCCAAGAAACAGCCTTGCCCAGGAAAGTCTGCTGAAAACAGCCGTGACTTAGCCAGAAGACACCAGCACCCAAGGCTTGCACTCTTCTGGAACATACTAGGAAAGGAGAAAGGAAGCATTTTGTTCATGTTCATGTGTTTTTAGAAGGGCCTGTGCTTTTTGGCCACCACCTGTCTATCTGTCTGTCATATTCTGGCGGCTTGTTTCATTGTGATACTGGAAGTTATACCACTGGCACTTCAATAGCAGCAGGGTCACCCATGGTGGGCAGATTTCAGTAGAAATTCCAGATCAAGAAAGGCTTGGTGATCTACCTCCAAAAGTTAGGCAATAGAAACCTTACAGAACACAACAGATACAGTGCCAGACAGTGAGACTTCTAGATTGGAAGTCACTCAAAATACACGCAATGCAATGCAACCACTGTCGTGGAGTCGGATCCTACTCATAGCGACCCCTCCTTGGGTCTCCAAGGCAGTATCACTACGAAAGTAGATGGAATTCAGCACAGCAACAATGAAGATGGCATAGGATGGGACATTTCATTCTGTTGGACATGGAGTCACCATGAGTCCAAGCTGACTTGATGGTAACTAGCAACAACAAGCTCTCTGGACATGGCAGTCTAGATTGGCAAAAATCAGCAATTTCTTTTCCAAATGTCCTGAAATATCCTTACTAAAATCCTTATCTGCTCATCATATCTTTGCCTCAAGCTAGATTAACTTTTTACCACAGGCTAAGTACCTCTGTCATTTATTCTATCTGGAACTTTGGTCAAGGTATTTAGCCTCTCACTTCTCTTGCTATCAGTTTCCAGTTTTTGTTGTTGTTGTTGTTATGTGCCGTTGAGTCGGCCCCGACTCATAGCGACCCCTCCTTGGGTTTCCGAGGCAGTATCACTACGGAAGTAGGATTGCCCAACCTTCCTTCTGAGGAGTGGCTGGTGGGTTTGAACCGCCAGCCTTCTGGTTAGCAGTCAAGTGCTTTAGCCATTATGCTATCAGAGCTCCCGATTTAGAGATGTGGAAATAATAATATAAATAATAACAAATGAGAAGAAACATCCAGTATAATAATGTCATCTCTCTTTTGGGTTTACAGAAGATTGAGATAATTTGAGAAAGTTCCTATCCTGATGCCTGATACACAGAAATAACCCAAATACTTTTGTTCCGCTTCTCTCGCATCTATTCAGGCACCTACCCAACCTGCCTCTCCTGCGAACAACAGTGATTCAACATGCCATTGCACACCTAAAGAAACCACTCTTTTCACAAGATAGCAGCACATCCACTACAGAGAGGAATTCATCAGAATGAAAGCAAAGCTTGATTAAAAATATGACAAGGAAGAAACTCAACTGCAAAGTGGCCTACTTTGACTTGTTATGTTTTTAAATCACTGCTGGGGCAGCCAAGGCCTCTGTACATCACCAAATCATTCTTACACCCTCTTGAAACAATGCTATCAACCTTCTTTTCCTTTAATATGGCTACAGTAAGAATGCATAAGTACTCTAAAATCATGCTCTAAGGATTAGAAATTTAATGGTGATTTAAGCCAATAGGCAACCTGAGATTTGGATCTAGCAGCAGTTGGGGCACCGTTGATTATTAGTTTAAAGTCAGAGCACTTGTTTGGAGAAAAGGAGGAGGTGATTCAAGGAACAGATATTTTAGCAATCAGTTTTGGGCACGCTATTGGAAAGGGGGTTTAGGGAGTAGCAATTGGGCCAGGGAGTATTTCGGCAATGTGATTTGAGAGATGCTGCCACAGAGAAACAGATGTGCAAGGGAGAACCCAATCTGTCCTGTGTTTCGCCCATGGCTGGTTAGGACCTCAAGCCTTAACCACAGACCTCACATGAAATTAATTTTTCCTTTGGAAAAATGAAATGACTAATATTCACTCTAAAAGCCAGAAAAAAACAAAAAAAGAAAGAAAGAAAACCTCACTGCAGTTGCATCAAATCCGACTCATAGCGACCACTCCTTAGGTTTCTGAGGCGGTATCTCTACGGAAGTAGATTGCCCAGTCTTCCTTCCAAGGAGTGGCTGGTGGGTTTGACCTGCCAGTCTTCTGGTTAGCAATCAAAATGCCTTAGGCACTACACCACCAGAATCAGGATATAATTTCTCTCTAGAAAAGACTTTTGGAATAAAAACTAAAAGAAGTAATCTGTCATCTCAGTCATCTAGTGCTGCCGTAACGGAAATACCACAGGTGGATAGTTTAATGAAAGGAACTTATTCTCTCACAGTTTAGGAATTTAAAAGTACAAATTCAAAGTGCTGGCTCTAGAGGCCTTCGACGTTGGGTTTCGGCTCTTCCTTTTATTCCAGGCCCATTGGAGTTAGAAACTTCTTCTAACTCAGGCAGCTGTAGGCTGCTTACGCTGATGAACTCAAGAACAACAGGTAAAAATGGCACAATCCCAAGATCAAGAGGCAACATGGCAGGCCACTGGCTCAAGTCCAGCAACTGGAGATGAAGATGGCCAAATATGGGACCCTATCATGCCGAAAAGCTAGAGCCCTTCCTCAAAGTTTCCCCATATATACTGGAAGCAGGCCACACCCCAAAGGCAAGTACTTGGTTGTGCATAGCAAATTCCACCATAGAGGTGATTACAATCTCCTCATGGTGTACAGTGGTTAAGCACTCAGCTGCCTATCAAAAGGTCTGCTGTTCAGACTCATCAGCTACTCCATGGAAGACAGATATAGCAATCTGCTTCTGTAAAGATAATAGCCTTGGAAAAACCATGGGGCAGTTAGACTAGGGTTGCTATGTATCAGAATAGACTCTACAGCAATGGAGTTTTTTTTTTTTTTTTTTTTTTTGGCTTTTGATGGATGAAAGTATTCCCTACCATAGACTATCTACTGTTCATCTGGGATATTATATCCTCTGCACCTAGAATATTACTCATATCCAGGTTTTTAGAGTCAAAGAGAATTGGTCAACAACATCATATTTTGTATTTAGCTCCACAAGATTCCAAAATACACCCCAGCTATAAAGTCATAAAGTATGAGGTTTCAGATAATGGTAAAGAAATCATTCTATCATTTAAAACACTATAGGTTTTAAATTTTGAATATGAAATACGCATCTTTGAGGGTAAAGTACTCATGTGCTGAGTATATTCTGCCCTCAATTTTCCCCATCTGAGCTTAATTGTGACTAAAAATATTTAAATTTTATTCACTATAGTTAAGTAGAATGAGTAAGAAAATGAAGTTGCATTGTTTCCTTCTGTTTATTTTGATTAAGAGTAAGTACAACATTAACATACATTGCCAAATCTTGTATGTCTGCTTTATTTTTTAATACCTATTATGCCAAGTGACTAGTACTGTCAACTACCTAGTTTTATTGGAGAGAGAGGAAGCAGAAGGAAACAGTCATTGTTTTAGAAATGAATGATGGAAAAAAGAAATTGCAACCAACCAACTTACATAGAGTGTGCTATTATTGAAGTATAAAACTATTATTTGTACATTGAAAACAATATTTCTGTACAATGGTGAAGCTGATAATGTGCTATTATTATTTAGAAATTAATAAATGAGATCAGAAATAAAACACTGATAAGAGTAGCCAAAGTTAAGCTTCACAAATTGTTGTTGTTGTTGTTATGTGCCGTCGAGTTGGCCCCGACTCATAGCGACCCCTCCTTGGGTTTCCGAGGCAGTATCACTATGGAAGTAGGATTGCCCAACCTTCCTTCCGAGGAGTGGCTGGTGGGTTTGAACCACCAGCTGTCTGGTTAGCAGGCAAGTGTCTTAGCCACTATGCTACCAGAGCTCCCAAAAAGTTCCTTTAAATCCATATAGTATCAAAAGGTTAATACTGGATGCCTCTTCATAAAATTATCAAATTCACTTTATCTCTTACTGAACATTGTCCTGTCATCTATTTTCCTAGTGAGTTTTAAGCTCCACCCCCGAAGCTCCTGGAAGAGAAGAGGAATCAAGCACATCTTGATATGTAGAATCTACACTATAGCTAGAGCTGGAAGCCAATACCTATCAGCAGACAAAGCAATCCAAATTCAAGCTTTGGTTACGTCAAAACTTGTGAAGAGCAGATAGACAAATGTACCGAGGCAAATGGTAATGGCCTGCTCAGAGCTCAAATATCTTTGTTGCAAGGACAGTGACAAATAGCAGTTAAGAGTCATCCGGAGTGCCAAAATGTCATTCCACTACTGTATTAATTTTAGCATTTACTGTTATTCATCGGGTACTCCAAGAATAATGGCGGTGTGAATTATGCATAACAGAATGGAATGGTAAATTTACAAACATGAGAAAACTTCATAATACTATAGTTATCAAAGGAAACATTCCTAATTAAAGAAATAACTGCTACAAAACCATATGTAACTCAAAACAGAAAAAGACAATTCAAATTTAATGAACGCCTTTAGTATTAATTACAGAATTCTTAACAATACATTGGGACAGCTCTCTTGGAGAATTCAGCTTACTGTTTAACAGTTTCTGACTAATTTTATTAACCTGTACATCTGAGAGGATCAACCCCCTCTGGGTTTAATTAGAAGAAAATTCAATTTAAATCTAAATGTCAACAGTGGTTACTAATTATGGCAGAGCCCTGGTTGGGACAGCCAGTCAGTAAGCAGGCAGTTCTCTGGTAACAATTAACACTTTCTTTCTGAGTTATGAGTACGTTAGGATATTTTAAAATAAATACGATTCAGCATGGGACACTGCTAATATCATGAGCCCCTACTGCTAGGTGCAGACATGCAGAAGAGGATGCCAAATTAAATTACAGAGATTTCTCAAACATATAGCTGAATAATAAGCAGCTACAAAACTGGGTCAGGGTTGAAAAGCTGCTGCTGAATGCCCCTCCCCCAACATGCAAAATAAATATACCCACTATCTCTGAATAGAAATCATTCTTTTGTTATGCCCTTTGTCAAGAATACATTATTGCAAAATGATATTTATTTCCACAATCTTCACAGCTGTGAGCATGACTGAATTAATCTTTCTAGAACTGATTTCATTTGCAATTTCATGATTATGATTACAAAATGTAAATTTATTACTTAAAAAAATGATTATAAAAGACAGATTAAAAAAAAAAAGAAAAGGCAGTTTTTACCTATTGGTTTGCTTTGCTCGTTACTAATGAAATAAGTAGCTGACTAACCCTGAAATAAAAACAAACAGTATAAAAAATGATTGCAAAAATGTGAAATGAAAGGTAGGAAGACAATAAAAAAATCAACTCTTTTAATGTAACACATACAGTAATTACGTGGCTCAGAGAAGAACCAGAACATGCAACTGTTTTCATGGTGAGACTAAGCTTTTATGGTTTAGTCATTTGAGATTTTTCTATTGCTGCCACTCTAGAAATACTAGCATTAAAGGTAATACAGAAAATACTTGGATACTACTAATCTTTTTCCTTTTTTTTTTTCCCCTCAGCTTTCAGTTTTATGCTCTTAAAAGATAATCTCCAGCAGGCCATTTTCAGACTGTTTAATATTAATGACCTAAATAACAAATTAGTTTGAAAAAAAATCCATATTTATAAGACTTCAATTTTTAGTGGAATTGAGTCACTAAATTGGTCTCCTCTCCTTGAAATATATTGGCTATTATAAACAATATTTAAGTGCCTACTATGAGGAAGAAACTGTCTTGGAGGCCAGGTGGACACAGAATTAGAAGCCAAGCATTGCTGGGCTCAATTATTGCTGCTTAAAAATAATAAAGACAGGTTTATTTTGTTTCTTTTTAAGTAACCAGGACAAAAATAATCCATTTATTCTATTAAATATCTTTATTTACATAACACATTTTTCCCCAAAATGAAAGCCATACATTTCTTAAAGGTAATTTTTATATCAACTTAGTTTTCCCTTTATACAATTGCTACTCATGAATATAGGCAAACATAATTAGTATGCATTGTAGTCAACATTTTCGAGTGTCAAATTTCTACTTAGGATAAGACTACTGATGATAACTAAGGCTCAACTAAAAAACAAATGTGAATAGATGGTTTTATAAGCACTTATACTCACGATAGATGCAACAGCATCTTCAACTAAATATTAACATGTAAAACTGCTATTTATTGTGTCAACTCAATCAATACAGAAGGTAGTTCTAAACTAATAACCCACTGGTTATCATTTGGCTTTTGCTCAAAAATCACAAAGCAAAAATGCAAGCACTGTCACAAGACATTTATTGCATTCAATTGGATCCAAACTAGCTGCAGAGGGAAAGTCTATTTAAGCTTATGTGGCAAAATAAGCTATGTTTATATGAATAAATTATTTTTTACTGTGTGACTCCTTTCCATTTGCCATACCTGTCTAAGATACTGATTTTTCAATGAAATATTTCTATTTATGACTTTTATAGCTTTACAGAATCTGAGTCTGGCAGAGCTTTGGGTTCATTTTCCCAATCCAAATATTATCTATCACCTCCTTGAGCGTGAAGGTTAATAACTCTTGGCTGAAGATGTCTATATTGCTTCTTTACTTTTCATAGCAATGGGCACTTCTACATGGAGGGGAGGTCTCCTTCCTCCTTGAAAAGACCACATTTCACCTCTGGGAGGCATGATGCCTCCACACGGCTGCTACCGTCAGAGCGTCTGGCATTCACCAAACAATTATGAGGAGACATTATTGCATTCTGCAAGAAGACCCTGTCAGCTGTAATAACCATATGTTACTTGGCATTGTCATATGACTTAGGAATTCCACATATAAATGAAATTTGGAGAGGGCATGCCTATGTAAACAGTGCCTTGATTTTCTTTTCTTTCTTTTTTTTTTAATAGCATTGTGCATCAGTGAAATGTTCACTAACTCCTTTAGCTTCCTCCAATATCTTTTAAAATGCTACCTGAGGCACTGTATCATCCCCAGAGAGAGAAAGCATAACGAGTGTGCATTCTTGGTTAATTGTAAAGCTTCGAGGTCTGTTTTAAACTTGTATTTAATTACTTGTTTGTCCTTTGCTGAGGATACCTTTGAGATAATTTTCATAGAGACATTGCATTATTAGACACCTGTTAGGTTCTTTAAAACTTAAGTAAAAAGAATAAACAAGAACAATGACATAAAAAAAAAAAAAAAAAACATGATAGACATGTTTCTCACACCAGTTTTAAACTGTAATTTCCCGGGTAATATTATTCTGAATATCTTATTACAGACTCAGAACAGGTGTCTTGAGCTATTTTCCTACACTTTTAAATGTTAACTCTTTCTCCTTGCTTAACTGAAGCTTTAGATAAGATCTTTTGATAGCAAAAACGGAAGTTCTATAACCACAGCTCATAATAAGGTGAATGGAAAAACAGTTGGTTTCCGTCTCCCTCAACTGCTTACCTTGATGTGTTCACGTCAAAAAGAGAAAGAGAGAGTGTATGTTCTCCATTATACTAACAACCACAATGGCAAATGATCATTACAAAGCACTGTTTTGTATTCTCTGTTAGCATAAAGCCTTTATGGTTTTGATTTTATGAGTAATCTAATTTGTCTTTAGGCCCTAAGTTTCAATTAAAGACTGAAAAGCAGATTCATAATGTCACACCATTCAACTAGATTATTTCGAACTATTAAAATGGCAAAGTTTTACAGAAATCAACAGTGTTATTTTATATTTGTTTTGCAGGAACTTCTCAGCAGAGCAGACTAGATTTTTCTGTGGACGGGGACCCAGGTGAGAAAGAAAATATCCTATCATTAAAGTTGGATGCCAGGGAAGTAGAAAGCTCTGGGGAACTCCTCTGTCCCTTCCACCCACACAGTTTGCCCTGGCAGTTGAGTTTAGAACTTCAGAGGAAGACACTTTATATTTTATTTTGATGTCAGAAAGATTCTAGAACAGCACTTCCCAAAGTGGGCTCCACAAGATGATAGTAGGTTATGCTAAAATAAGACAAATAAATCGGGACATGCTAGGTTAAAGTGCAACGAGCTTTATTGCAAGATCTTCCAAGGTTCTGAATCACATGTATACTATGTGCGTTTCCCACTTCTTTATTCCCTTAAAACAAAACACAAAAACAGCACACACAAACCAAGCTGGCTACCATGGAGTTGATTCTGACCCATAGCAAACCCATGTGTATCAGAATAGAAGAGAAGAATTGCGTTTCACAGGGTTTTCAATGCTGATTATTCTAAAGTAGATCACCAGGCCTTTCTTCTGAGGATCCCCTCTGGGTGGACTTGAAGTTCCGACCTTTTGGTTAGCATCCAAATCTTAATGATTTTCACTACCTAGGGACTCCTTTACCTCCAAGGCATCCCAGAGCTTCCCTCTTGTTGAGGAACTCCAGAATATAGACTGAACTGAGGCTTACTGTGGATCTGAAAGTTTTTCTTCATTTTAGTAATATGCTCATAGTTATGCCTTTCTAGTAAATTTCATGGTGCAACAAACAATCCCACTATGCCTAACCAGGACAGAGAATAGAATAATAAGGAAAAGAAAAAAAATATAGTGCAGGTCATTGTGGTTGGCCTGGCTTCATGGCTGATGTTCAATGATTTAACCTGCAACCAGTTTGGAAGACTTTTTAAAATTCTGCTTCTATCACAGAAGCTTGTGGTCTGGGTAATTACCATTGTTATCTTAATTTCTTAAGATGAAATTTGGTATTGTTTAGTATACCACATTTTACAGAAAAGAAATATCTTAGATAGGTCTTGATTAATTTTCTTACCAAGATAACATCCTGGTGAGAAAATTAGTGTTTTACGTTATTCCTTATATCAATGCTCTGAAAATTAGGAAATGTAATTCATTTGCTTTCTTTAATATTTAAAACTTAAATATTATTTAATATGCTTCCTAAAATTGAGAGATAATTACATAATCTAGAAAGGGATTACTATAGATTAATAACCATAATATTCTTCAGAGTACTGTGTTTTAAAAGTACATTGTTAAATAACAAATTTCTTAGCCTTCAGCACAAAAGCCAGATTATTAGCAAACAAAGTAGAACCAAAAAAGTCTACAACCCTGATCTTATTGAAATAATTACAGAACCTTTAAATGTCTCACCAGGCACAGAGAGAAAAAGAATGTAGCACAGAAAGAGTAACATAATGGAAACAGACAGAAGTAGGACACTCATTCTATTTTACACAGCATACACGAACTATTGTCAAAAGTTGGAGAAAATTAAAAAATAATTGCCTGGCCAAAAGATAAAATTTTAATTGGTATCTCAATTGACTATTAATAAAACATTTAATAAAATAAAACAATATATTCTAATGGAACAAGGTTTATTCATGTCTTTTCATATAGATACGTAATCATTTAGATCAATAGATACGTACTCACACATGTATATATTTATATATGCATATATGTATCATTTAAGGAACTCTGGTGATATAGTACCTATGGCATTTGACTGCTAACAGAAGGTTGGTGGTTCAAACCCATTAGCTGCTCTGCAGAAAAAAGACGGGGCACTCTACTTCCTTAAAGATTTATCACCTTAGAAACCCAATGGAGATCGCTATGAGTCAGAATCGACTCAATGGCAGTGAGTTTGGTTTGGTTTTGGTATTTGTGTCATTTTCATTTTACTACATAAAACAGAATTAGAGTGTGTTTTATGCTTCAGAATCACTAGATATAATTTTTTTATTCAATGGACAGTGCATTTAATATGTCCTATAATTTGACTACATGACACTTAGAAAAACACTCTTTTCCTTACAAGCCTGGCAATCTCTGCAATGAATTTTATTTTTCTGTAAGTTTTAAATGAATCTTATTTCCCTCTGCAAGTTCAAATAGTAACAAAATACACTTACAAAATAACTGCATAATACATTGCAGGCATTCTGTTTGTAGAATGAATGAGTGAATGAATGAATGCATACCTGCCTTTTAGTCATTTCTACAAGTGTAGTTTTCATCCTTAGCTGGGAAAATCACGAGGGCTTCATGGAGATGCCTCAAAGACTGGCATTCAAAATCAACTGCTTTATTTGTTTTATATACTATATTGAGCTTCTGCTCAAGATTTCATTTATAGAAAAGGACACATAGTTTTTGCTTTTAATGTGCAAACTGCCACCCATAGAGTTGTTCAAGATTTTCACAATCTGGTACCACCTCCTTTCCAATCTTATTTCTTTATCTTTCACATTGGACTAACTGAATTGTTTGTCATTTCCATGCCTTTCCACTTCATGGACAGACTTGTGTAGCTCCTACCTGCTGAGAATGCTTTCTATAATCCCTTTGAACATCTAAAACTTACTCAATTTTTTAGGCCCAGCTCAGAGACAATTTTTCTACATGGCTTCCACTTCATCCCCATAACTACAACACACAAATATGTGTAAATAAATACACTAAGAGTGTTTATGATATTTTTCTTGTCAAAGCCCTAAAACGCCAACTACTTATATCATCAGACAGCTTGGAATTTCTTCTCATGTTTCATCTCCTAGTGGTACAATACCCTTCGTAATACAAGTATAGTAAAATCCCACTGTAATCGTGCATCTGTTAACTTTACTTAAAGAAGTAGCTGTAGGATATGGCTGATTGTTGTTAACTGCTGTGGTTAGCCCCTGACTCATGGTGATCCCATGCACCATGAGATCAGACTGCTGTGATCCATAGGGTTTTTCTTTGGCTGATTTTTTACAAGTAGACTGACAAGCCTTTCTTCCTACTCTGTCTTAGACTGGAAGTCCACTGAACTCTGCTCAGGATTATAGCAACATACGAGTCTCCAGGGACAGATGGGTATTGAAGTAGCTATTCTCGAGATGCACTGGCTGGGAATCGAACCAGGACTTCCACATGGAAGGTGAGAATTCTACCACTGAACACTCACTGCCTTCAGGATAAGCTAATTAATATTAATTATCCTCTCCATACAAAGGAAGATTTTCCTTCTATTGAAAAAAAAAGTCTTTAAAATTTAATTTCTCTAAACAAATATAACATCAGAAAATGTATCTCAAAACTTTCTAACCATGGGACAATTCATTCCAATGTTTTGTTTTTCTTTTTCCCCCTGTTAAAGTAACCTCATGAAATCACAGGGCTCACTGAGCTCTCCAGAGTGAATCAACTCATGATGGAGCTGGGGTAGTTCTTGAAAAAAATTTAATATAAGAACTGCTGGTATCTAATAAATACATGGCTATTGTCCCTGAAAACACTGCCATCTGTTGTCAGGAAAGAAAGGTCATTTTTGAAATTTTGCCAGGCAACTGGTTTTCTGCAAGTGAAGAAAAAAAAAATCTTAAGCTTACTTCTGAACTCCAGGAAAGAAAAAGTCTCTATTGGATTGCAATTTGGAAGACGGCCAACGTACAAGAACAGATTTATGTTCTCAAATAGTGAAATAGTTCTCAAAAACAAGGTGTCTCTGTCATATCCACCTCTTAATAATTACCATATACAGTTTAAACTATTTTCATTTTTCTTCAAATGTATCCAGAGAGTCAAAAATCCTGATTGAAATTCAGAGCATTACACTTGGTTTAATACTATCATTTTATTAACATTTCCTAAAACTTTCTATTAAATTTCATTAGGTGATAAATGCTGCAATATTCCCTTGTGAATCTGTTATAGAAATGAGCAAAATCACCAAAATCATTATCTAGTCAGTTTGTATGTGAGAGATTCAAAAAGTCTATAGGTAACATGTTATTTTCTGTTACAAAGTAATTCACATTTCCTAAGGAGGGATTATTACAGAATCCATTTGTCACTTACCACCCTCTGAAGTTTCAGTATTTTTAATTAGGAAATTTAAGTTGTGCCCATGATTAAATGGAGAAGGTGTTTATAAGCCATCATTGTATCAATTTAGATTCTCTAAATTAGACTGAATATTTAACTATGACTTAGAAACTCTAAATCATACAGTGAAAAGGAGTTAAATTTAAGTTTAGTAACTTTTATGAATTTCATTGCCCTGTTCTCAGTCCTTATATTTACTTGCTTTCACTTCAGTCACCCACAATTATCTCACTCATGGTGGGGTAGAATCAGTGTCATAAATATAAGCGAAGACTGTCACATACTATGCTAGGGTTTCATACACACTATCATTTAATCCACACAACATCTCTATGAGGCAGGTCTTATAGACCTTGTTTACAGATGGAGAAATTGAGAGTCAGAGAAGCTAGGTATCTTCCCTAAGGTCACACAGCTAAGTCACAGCAAGATCAGGATTCAAACTCATATAGATCTTGCTCCACAACTCTTACTTTTGGCTTTACACTACCTTGCCTCAATATATGTATAATTCTATTTGTTTCCAAATGATATAATATCTTAAAAAAAAAAAAAAGGAATGTGTGGTGATTGATTTGTTTTTTCGTAAATTATGTCTGCTTCCTGAAACCTAGCAACTGGTAAACTCAGATCACCCAAAATTTCTGCGTGGAACCAGATCATGAAAGTGGGACTTTAAAAAGATGGTAGAAGCTTCACAAAGTAGAAACAGACATGTAAGCAATCAAGGACAAAGTGTAAAGGGCTGGCAGCCTCAGACACCGTATGCAATTATCTACTGTCAGTTCACTGTGCCTAGAGGGACACTGCCTTGAGGGTGACAGCAAAGCCCAGCGTGTTGAAGGCTTGGAATTGAGAGCTGTGGCCACCCCAGTCAGTATTCCTAGTGAAAGACATCTATGAAGACTGCACATGCCATTCCCAAATTGCTGGGAACCAGTTACTATTAGGAGCTTGACTCTCGTCACTGACAGTTATGTTTAAATTATGACAAATCTCAGTGGTGCATGATTTCTGCTGTGCAATTTTTGAAGCTCATCCTAAGGATGCTTTGAGGTTCCATTTTGCTGAGAAATGCAAAGCCTCTGAGAAGACTTCAGTGCCTATAGTCTACGTCTGCTCAATGCATTTTATGCCGTTTGAGTATATTTTATAAATCAGGTTGAGTACATGGTTAATGCCCTACCTATGCCTGTTACTGTGGTAATCCACAATCTTAATGACAGTGTTGCATGGCTCCTTCAGACTCTCATGAACTGTGAAAATAACTGAATAAATGATTCTACAAGTACTCTATGATGATGGTTTTCAATATCTGAGAATCACATAACAGATAAAAAATACTTACATATTTCAACTGATCAATCCCTTAATTTTACAGTTGAAAACACCCATCCAGGGAGGTTAAATGATTTGCTCAAAGTCCCACAGCCACTTAGTTACAGAACCCATCCTCAGAGTCTTAGTACACAGCTCTTTCTACTGTACCCCAAATTAAAAACCCTATTCTTTTTCCACAGTCAAGAAGTTGTGACTTTAAGAATATCACAAATGTCACTTAAGTTTTATTTTCTTGGTTTACCTAAACACCAGCCCATGTTATTAGCTCTATGAAATAAAATAACTTTATTTTACTTCCATGAATCTCGCCTCCCTCATAAAAATGTTAATAAGAACACTGAATCTCACAGAGGGCTGCTGCACCAAATAAATGAATAGCACTCCTTCAGATAAAGGAACACATTCCAAAGTGATGCTAACCATTCTATTGGTTACAATAGCTTGGCCCTGAAAAAGAAAACAAAACGTGCTTGAACTCAACAAACTTCTCATTTTAGCTAAATTGCAGGAAGACCGGAGAGGAGAATTCCAAGCTGTGCATGCGGGAACAAAGAGATTATAGTTCTCACTATAATCAAGAGTATATGTAAGATGATTACATGTAACAAAAAAGGATAAGAAATAATAATGAAAAATAAAAACAAAAGGTAAAATAGCTGTTTAGAACCCGCTGGGGAAAGCCCTTCTGAGTCAGTGGGGCAGATGGCTTTTTCTAAGCATCAAGGCACCTTTATAGGTTCTGATTATGTCTTCCACTGGACTATAAACTTCTTGAAGGTAAGATTCATACCTCTTTATATTCATATAAATTTGCAATTATATACATTTTTATGAATTATATACATTTTTATGAATTATATAAATATATCTAATATGGTATATATTTAATATCGAAATATAAATTACATATGGTTTTTATACCTTATAATTATACAATTTTATAAGGCACAATTTCTAACTCTTTACAGCTTATATAAGAAGTCCCTGGGTGGAAGAGTTGGCACTCAACTACTAACTTAAAGGTTTACTATTCAAACTTACCAGTACCACAGAAGGAAGGCCAGGTGATCTGTTACCTTAAAGATTACAACCAAGAAAACCCTATTGAACAGCTCTGCTCCAGAACACATGGGGTCACTGTGTAACACATGGGCTCACCACATCTAATACAAATTTATTATATAAAATTTTACAAATGATATAATCATATGTACTTTATAT
>NW_006921647.1:7534320-7541041 GCF_000298275.1 Orycteropus afer afer | reverse complement strand
ATATAATCCAAAAAACCAAACTCACTGCTGTCAAGTCTAATCTGACTCATAGCGACCCTTCCTTGGGTTTCTGAGGCAGTATCTCTATGAAGCAGATTGTCCATTCTTCCTTCTGAGGAGTGGCTGGTGGGTTTGAACGCTTTCAGCCTTCTGGTTAGCAGTCAATGCCTTAGGCACTACATCACCAGTGCCAAAACCAAACTCATTGCCATTGAGTCAATTCTGACTCAGCAACCCCAAGTGGGTTTCTGAGGCAGTAAATATTTATGGAAGTAGATTGCCCAGTCTTCCTTCCATGGAGTGGCTGGTGGGTTTCAACCTCTAACCTTCTGGTTAGCAGTCAAATGTCTTAGGCACTACACCACCAGAGCTCCTTATATACATATAAAACAAGGCCAGGAGCTGACTGTGGAACAGACCATCAATTGCTCACATGCAAGTTCAAGTTGAAGCTACAGAAAATTAAACCAAGTCCACTAGAGCCAAAATAAGACCTTGATTATATCCCATCTGAATTTAGAGACCATCTGAAGAAGACACACTGAACACCAATTTGACACACTGAACACCAATGACCAAAAACCAGATGAATTGTGGGATGACATCAAGAACATCATACACAAAGAAAGCAAAAGGTCATTGAAAAGACAGGAAAGGAAGACAAGACCAAAATGGATGTCAGAAGAGACTCTGAAACTTGCTTTTGAATGGAGAGTAGCTAAAGCAAATGGAAGAAATGACAAGAATAATAATAATAATAAAAAAAAACTGAACAGAAGATTTCAAAGAGTAGCTTGAGAAGACAAAATCAATTATTATAATAAAATGTGCAAAGACCTGGAGTTAGAAAATCAAAAGAGAAGAACAGGCTCGGCATTTCTCAAGCTGAAAGAACTGAGGAAAAAACACTCAAGTCTCCAGTTGCAATATTGAAAGAGTCTATGAGCAAAATATTGAATGGCATAGGAAACATCAAAATAAGATGGAAGGAATACACAGAATCACTGTACCAAAAAGAATTGGTCAATGTTCACATATTTCAAGAGGTGGCATATGATCAAGAAGCAATGGTATTGAAGGGAGAAGTTGAAGCTACACTGAAGTAACTGGTAAAAAACAAGACTCTAGAAATTGGTGGAATATTCAACGAGATGTTTTACAAATGACTGCTGTGCTGGAGGCACTCACTCATCTATGCTAAGAAATTTGGAAGACAGCTACCTGGCCAACTGACTGGAAGAGATCCATATTTGTACCCATTCCAAAGAAAGGTGATCCCACAGAATGTGGAAATTATTGAACAATACCATTAATATCACACACAAGTAAAATTTTGCTGAAGATAATTAAAAAATGGTTGAAGTAATAGTATGACAAAGAACTTCCAGAAATGCAAGCTGGATTCAGAAGAGGACGTGGAACAAGGGATCTCATTGGTGATGTCAGATGAATCTTAGCTGAAAGCAAAGGATACTAGAAAGATGTTATCTTGTGTTTTGTTGACTATGCAAAAGCTTTCGTCTGTGTGGATCATAAAAAAATTATGGATACCATTGAGAAGATTGGGAATTCCAGAACACTTGATTGTGCTCATGAGGAACCTGTATGTAGACCAGGAGGCTGTCATTCAAACAGAACAAAGGGATACTGCATGGTTTAAAATCAGGAAGAAAGTGGGTCAGGGTTGTGTCCTTTCTCCTTTCTTATTCAATCAGTATGCTGAGCAAATACTCTGAGAAGCTGGCTGGACTATATGAAGAAAAATGTGGCATCACAATTGGAGGAAGACTCATTAACAATTTGGGATATGCAGACAACACAACCTTGCTTGCTGAAAGTAAAGATGACTTGAAGCATTTACTGATGAAGATTAAAGACTACAGTCTGCAGTATGGATTATATCCCAACACAAAGGAAACAAAAATCCTCACAACTGGACCAATAAACAGCATCACAATAAATGGAGAAAAGATTGAAGTTGTCAAAGACTTCATATTACTTGATTCCACAAGAAACATCAATGGAAGCAGCAGGCAAGAAATCAGATGACATATTACACTGGGCAAATCTACTACAAAAGACTTTTTTAAAGTGCTAAAGAGCAAAGATATCTCTTTGAAGACTAAGGTGTGCCTAACCCAAGCCATGGTATTTTCAATAGCCTCATAAGCCTGTGGAAGCTGGACAATGAATAATGAAAACTGAAGAAGAGTTGACACTTTTGTGTTGGAAAGAATACTGAAAGTACCATAGACTGTCAGAAGAACTAACAAATCTGTACTGGAAGAAATGTAGCCAGAATGCTCCTTGGAAGAGAGAATGACTAAAATTTGTCTTGCCTACTTTGGTAATGTTGTCAGAAGAGACCATTCCCTGGAGAAGGATATCATGCTTGGTAAAGAGGAGGGTCAGTGGAAAAGGGGGAAGTCATTGAATGAAATAGATTGACACAGTGACTTCAACAATGGGCTCAGGTATAGCAATGATTGTGAGGCAGGCACAGGACTGGGCAGTGTTTCTTTCTGTCGTACATAAGGTCACTATGAGTCAAAGCCAACTCAATGGCACCTAACAACAGCAACTATATATAAGGAGCTCTGGTGGCACAGTGCCTAAGGCATTTGACTGCTAACCAGAAGGCTGGCAGTTCAAACCCATCAGCCACTCCTTGGAAGGGAGGTTGGGCAATCTACTTTCGCAGTGATACTGCCTCGGAAACCCAAGGAGGGGTTGCTATGAGTTGGATCCGACTTGACAGCAGTGAGTTTGGTTTTTTGGTTATATGTATACATACACACACACACACACACACATATATATGTATATATACATGCACATATACATATATTTATATGTAGTATATTTTACTACTGAATCTCCACTGCCCCTATTATACATATATATGTATAATAGGGGCAGTGGAGATTCAGTAGTAAAATTCTAACCTTCCCTGTGGGAGACATAAGTTCAATTTCTTACCAATGCCCCCATGTGCAGTTACCACCTGCTGCTCAGTGGAGACTTGCGTGTTACTGTGATGCTGAAAAGGTTTCAGTGGAGCTTCTAGACTAAGACAAACTAGGAAGAAAGTTCTGGTGATCTACTTTCAAAAAACAGCCAGTGAGAACACTATGAATCATAATGGTCCAATCCCATTGTATGTGGGGTTACCATGAGTTGAGAGCCAACTTGACAGCAGCTAATAATAACAATATATGTATGTAATAGATGTAATCTATAAATATAAATAGCAAAATTTTATAAGCATACTATCTATAATGTCCCAGTAGGTAACACTGCACCTGATGTATAAGAAGTATTCATAAAAGACTGTAGTAGATATTAAGAGATAAGCTATTCTGGATGGCTGTCTTTTACTTATTGCTCAGAATCATATTCTAAAATATTTTAACCATTTTCGATGGAAATATCTTTAAAATGAATAAAGCAACCACCACTTTGTTTAAAAAGGTTACTTAGCACAGTTTTTTTTTTAAATTCCATTAATTCAGAAGTTTTGAATTGAATATAAATTACTATCATCTACTATAAAAGGATTATGTTCTCAGAGGCTACTAAATATGTGACGAGGTTTGTAGGAAGTAGCCCCAGGCTTTCATTCTTCTTCTTAAAAACCAAACAAATTCACTGCCATCGAGTCGATTCTGACTCATAGTGACCCCCACTGGGTTTCTGAGGCAGTACATCTTTACAGAAGTAGATTGCCCCATCCTCCTTCCATGAAGCAGCTAGTGGGTTTGAACCACTGACCTTCTGGTTAGCAGCCAAATGCTTTAGGGACTACGTACCAAGACTCCTTTCTTCTTAGAGTTATTTTTTTTCAAGACACTTTGTCAGGATCCTACATACAGGGTGTCACTTTTTGTGGTCAGCTCTAGGGCTGAGAGTAGTAGCTCTCTCTATAATTTTCTGCTATTAAATATAGAACTCTAGGAAATCTGATTACCACCCAGCTAGACTATACACAGAATACAGGTTTCTGATGATCTGAATGATACCTTTTCTGGGTATAGTTTTTTGTTGTTGCTAAACTAACTTCTGTACGGTTGGCTTTATTTCCCCTAAATAAGACAAGATACCTGAGCTCTTGAAAAGTGGAGGTGATATTGTCTTACACGATTCAAAGGGATACCTACATGTCTAATGAGCCATTTCCTTCTAAAAGTAAAAATATTAAAGTATATGCAAATTTCCAAACAAGTCAAATTAGGCAAAGTTTAATATACTAAATCACTGCCATCGAGTCAATTAGACTCCCAGCGACCCCTCCTCGGGTTTCCAAGACAGTATCTCTACGGAAGTAGATTATTGCCCAGTCTTCTTTCTGAGGAGAGGCTGGTGGGTTTGAACCACCAGTCTTCTGGTTAGCAGTCAGATGCCTTAGGCACTATGCTACCAGAGCTCCCAAAGTTTAATATAGATAATATACATATTTTTTTTTATACGAGCTATTGACAAAAAACTATAGTAGCCACTGGGAAGAAGCCCTGGTACTGTATAAAGCATTTGGCTGCTAACCAGGAGGTTGGTGGCTCAAACCCTCTAACTGCTCTATGGAAGGAAGATGGGACAATCTACTTCTGTAAAGATTTACTGCCTCAGAAACCCAGTGGGGGTCGCTATGAGTCAGAATCAACTTGATGGCAGTGAGTTTCTTTACAGTTTAAGAAAGTTGTATCTCAGAAGTCCTACCATTTTGCCCTTTATCCATTCTGAAATTGCACAAAATCAAGGGTTGTATTTTGTCTTTTACATTCTTTGATATAAGAATATACTTTGTTATAAAAAATTAAGCTGCTTGATTTTTAGTGATGGTCCATCAGAAAATGCTCTTAGAATCATAAGACCCAGGACCCAGCCCTGACATCCACCTGAATCACAGCTTTGGCTAAGTCATTCAGTGTTTATATGTAAGGTGGTTGTTGTTGTCATGTGCTGTCAAGTCGGACATGACTCATAGTGACCTCTCTTTGGGTTTCCGAGGCAGTATCACTACGGTAGTAGATTGCCCAACCTTACTTCGGAGGAGTGGCTGGTGGCTTTGAACCACCAGCCTTCTGGTTAGTAATCCAGTGCCTTAGGCACTAAGCTACCAGAGCTTCCATATGTAAGGTTAGCATTTTCGAAAAGATGGTCAATCTCAGGATAAACCTGATTCTATGTAATTTCTTAAGTGAGATTTCATTACAGTGTGTGTGTGTGTGTGTGTGTATGTGTAGGGGAGATAGGTGTTATTGAAAAAAATGGAATGAGGAGTTCCGGCAAGATGGCGGACTAGGCAGAAAGACTGAACAGACCCTCTTCAACAAAGAAAAGGGAAACCAATTAACACAGACACAGAAGATAATCCTGGACCCCTGAGCCCAGAAGGGAAGGATACAGAAGTGGACTAACAGAACTAGCAGAAGAATTTGCGTGAAAATACCAAAAAAGGCGACATATGGAGCTGTGGTCTGGCAGTGATCCTGAGCGTTCCTGATGGCACAGACAGCTTGGAGATTCCCAAGTGCTGGTAGGACTTAAGAATTAATCTAAAAATCAGCCCTGCTAGCCAGGGACTGCACCAAGGACTGCTCCAGTGGCTAGGGAATAAACGGAGAAGGTGAGGAGAAAGGCGGGCTGAGCTGTGGACTTGTGCCGTCCCGAGGGCGCCACCATTTCGAAGGTTTAAAAAGTGGCTTGACTATTTTGGATATTTAAAGAGACAGTGCTCTTGCAGATTCCTGGGGCTTAAGAACACGTTCTGCTTTCCAGCAACCCCAAGAACCCTCCGGACCTGCAAGACTGAAAAGGTACAACATTCCTCTTGTTACTCTTATACCCCACAACTGCTTGGTGAACAGAGCTGCAACCATCCCCCACTCCCACCTACCTTCTGGGCCCACAGGAACTCCATCACAGTCTGAGTGCTCAGACAGAGCCTAGGTGCCCTGCCCTGTCCTCCACCATTTTTTTTTCTCTTTTTTTATTTTTCTTTTTTTGCTTTCTTTTTCTGGTGATTAGTTTGCTTGTATTTGTCTGTTTTAAAATAACTATTATCACTAATATTTTTGTCCTTTTTACTATTATTCTTAATCTTCCCCTCCCAGGTCCTAATTTTCAGCATTTTTTCTTTTCCCTCTTCCTGGTTGAAATTTTTTTTTAAAGTTTTTTCTTTTCCCCCCCTTTTTTCTCATGGTTAACCCCATTCCTTATTTTTCCTCTTGCGTTTTTCCCATTTTTTCCCTTCATTATTCTCCTTCTCTACTTTTTTTTCTCTTAATGCCCTATCCCCAGATATTGCAGGTTTACTTGTTTTTTCTTTTTCTTTCTCCCTTTTTTCTTTTTTTCATTACTGTTCCTGTGTGATTACATGGCGTGTTCTTTGTCCATGTGCTTTTAGTTTTTTGAAGGTTATTCAATTGTAATTTGTGTCTAAATGAGTGGGAGACAACAACAGCCCCCATAAGACACAACTACCCCCACACCTCCTGCAACTTCACTTACTGAGCGACAGCCACTATCTCCTTCTCCACCAATGGGCCAAAGATAAAAAACCACCAAGAAGAGCCAGAGTCATCCTTGACTGTTCTTCACAAACAGTTAACAGAGATCTAAATACAACACCATGATGCCTTGGAGACAACAGACCATCACAGTCCACACAAAGAAACAGGATAAAGTGGTAGAAACAAGGGAGCAGGATACAGACCCAGAACAC
>NW_006921647.1:7495215-7531547 GCF_000298275.1 Orycteropus afer afer | reverse complement strand
AATTTGCTCTGTAAATCTTCACCCAAATCACAATTAAAAAAAAGAAAAAAGAAAAGAAATGGAATGAAAGTTTATTTAGTTAATAAATCCACTGGCTACTTATTTACCTTAATTCACTGGATATTTACTACATGCCTATTGTATGCCCATATAGAGGACTGAGGCCCAGTCCTGCTCCCCAGAGGCTAACCATTATCCAGTCAGAAAAGTAACCTTCAGGCTCAAACAAAGCAGCACAGTTTATGCTTTTTAGCCAACCATAAAGACCACAATGACCATTCTATCCCCCTCTACAACACTTTAATCCTATAAAGGCCACATTTTAAACATACTGAGTCAACCCCTTTTGCCCATGAAGATCCAGTGCACTTCCCCACATTCCTCTGCCTTTGTTCATGCCATTCTTTGCCCTCTTTTCCCAGCTTCTCACTCTGTCTGGGGCTCTCCTTGTTTAAGGCCCAACTCTTCTTGCTCACATTTCTCTGCATTCCCTTTACACATTATGTTGGTGGTGGTGTTGCTTGTTGTTGAGGTGATTCCGACTCACGGTGACCCCAGTGTTACAGAGTAGCATCACCATTATAGCACTGGAGGTGTTGGTGCCTCCTATTCAGGAGATCCTGGTTCAATTCCCAGCCAATGTACCTCATGCAGCCATCCTCTGTCACTAGAGGCTTGTATGTCCCATTGATGCTGAACAGATTTCAGCAGAGCTTCCAGAATAAGATGGATTAGAAAGAAAGACCTGGTGATCTAGTTCTGAAAATGAACCAATGAAAACTCAATGCACTACAGTGGTCAGATCTGTAACCCATCATGGGAAGCATTTCATTCCATTGTGCATGGAGTCACCATGATTTGGAACAGCACTTACCATGCTGTAATGGCATCTTGTCTTTATATAACTTCTTCCTCTATTAGAACTATGACTTCTTTAAGGATAGAGACCTTGCCTTGCTCCAGTTTTACCCATAGGACTAGTAGAGTTCCAGACATGGAGTAGGTGCTCAAAAATGTTGATGGAATAGAACTGAACTGATTGTGATGTATGTGCCATGTTAGTGGTATAGACATCTAAGACTCTAGTTCTATCAAGATGTAAGTTTCAAGAAGAAAAAATGAAATAGAAAGGTTACTTACTATCCTCACTTAATTCAAGGTCATCACTGAGCTTTTTTTTTTTTTAAATGTGTTTCAATTACTTTTATTCATTCATTCAACAAGTTAGACAAGCCCCAAACAAGTCAATTTTGCAATCACACAGTATCTGCACATACTTTTAATCTGTTCTTGTTTTAGGAGAGCACATGTGCTTGTGATACATTATTGTGGAGTGTTGTAGGCATCATTGAGAACATGGTTTTAGTGAACAGCAAAGCCATAGACTAAGAAGAAAGCCTGAGAGGAATGTGCAAGGAAAACAAGACAAAAATGAAATGTAGTAAGCAATGAATATGAGTACCTCACTATTTTAAACAGCAACAAAAATTGGAGGGGAGGGAGTCCAACTGCTCCCTTTTCTAGATTACATGTGTGCACTCACAGCAGTGTGATGTAACTCTGCAAGGTCTTCTTCCAATCTGATAAATGGACTACTTTCTTTTAGCCATCAATGTGTGGATAAGAAAGATTATAAGATCTGGAATCTGCTATTCTTATCAGTCTCAAAAGCCTACAACCCTTGGACACTTTAAGAAATGTTATTAACAGCACTTGCCGTTTGAGTGGCATTCAGATGTCATATACTAGATAGAGTGATTCTATAGTTTACCTTCTCTAAGTTTCAAGTTGCTAGAAAGAAAAATGTTTTTTTAAATTCCAGTATTTAACAAATATTAGTTTTCTTCCTGTTTGTTCCAAGAGCATCAGATATTTGGATGCAACATTTCCATGAAAAGATGGGTCAGTTTAATAGAACTACTGAATTGCTGTTTAAAATAAACAAGCAAACAAAAATCCACACAGAAGAAAACAAAACCTAGCATTGCCTTCTTCCTTTTTATTGTTAATATAATTATCATGAATTATTTTGATAAAACTAATGTCGACAAATGTGCTGCAAAAGACCTCTTTAAAGTGTTAAATGATAAAGATGTCACTTTGAAGACTAAGGTGTGCGTGATCCAACCCATGGTATCTTCAGTAGCCTCACGTGCTTGTGCAAGCAGGACAATGAATAAAGAACGGCACAGAATTGACACATTTGAATTACAGTGTTGGTGAAGAATATTGAATATACACTGTGGATTCCAGAAGAATGAACAAATTTGTCTTGTAAGACATACAGCTGGAATACTCCTTAGAGCATAGTCAGACTTGATCTCCCAAACTTTGATCATGTTATCAGAAAGGACCAAGTCCCTGGAGAAGGATATCATGCTTGGTAAAATAGAGGGTCAGTGATAAAGAGGAAGACCCTCGATGAGATGGATTGACAGAGTGGCTGTAACAAGGACTCAAGTGTAGCACTGATTGTGAAGATGGTGCAGGACCATACGATGTTTCATTCTGTTGCATATGGGGTTGTTATGAGTCAAAACCGACTCAGTCGCACCTAACAAGTGTTTACAGTATGTTATGGATTGCATTATGTTTTCTCAAAATATGTGTGGTAAATCCTAATCTCTATACCTGTGGTCATAGTCCCATTTGGGAATAGGTTTTCATTGTTACGTTAATGAGGTAGTATTAGTGTAAGGTGTGTCTTAAACCAATCTCTTTTGAGATACTGAAGAGCAAAGTAGCAAGTAAGCAGAGATCGGGAAGATACAAGCCACATGATCACCAAGGAACCAAGGAATAGAAACTGAAAAGAAACAAAGACCTTCCTCCATATCAGACAGTGTCTTTTCCTAGAGCTGACATACTGAATTTGAACATCTGGCCTCCTGAACTGTAAGAAAATAAATTTCTGTTTGTTAAGGCCCACCTGTGGTATTTGTTTTATAGCAGTGCTAGATTTACTAAGACACAGTAGAACATGCTGGATTTTTGCATTGTAAAGTCCCTAGCCCAATCTGACTTCGCTAGGACAAGTTTAGTAGGTCACTGATTTACTGCAAATTAGCAAATGTGCAGATATATTTTTTACAAGAGAAGTTATTCGAAAGAACATTTCCCCTACATTTGCTGAGTACCTTTAATTAAATGACGCTGCAAAGTTCAGAATTCTGCAAGTATAAACCCATTACCAGACCTCAAATTTTTCCTAAAGAGAAAACATTTTCACTCATGCCTTCTTACTGAGGCAGTAGGATATGTTCAACAAGAATATGGGCTTTGTACTTGTACTTACTCGGAAGGAAGGTTGAGCAATCTACTTCTGTTGCGATACAGCCTCGGAAACCCAAGGAGGGGTTGCTATGGGTTGGATCCTAATAGGAATTTGAAATATCCTATAATAATTAAAAGGAGTTCTGGCAACACAGTGGATAAGGCATTTGGCTGCTAACCAGAAGATCAGCGGTTCAAACCCACCAGCTGCTCCACAGGAGAAAGATGAGGTGATCTACTTCCTCAAAGGTTTATAGTCTTGGAAACCCAGTGAGGGGTCACTACAAGTCAGATTCGACTTGACGGCAGTGGATTTGGTTTGGCTTTAGATAATAATTAAATATGTTAAAATGAGACAGATGGACTTAAAGAGTTCTCATCTACCTGCGACACACTTAGGCAATTTTTTTCACTTTATTGAGCCTATTTTTCACTTCTGTAAAAGTGGAGATAATAACATGTATGGCACAGGGTCAAACATCTCTGTGATTAGGCTAGAAGGTGTGAAAGAGATTGGAGGGGGATGGGAAGGAGTGTCTGCTGAAAGCTTTTATGATTACTGCATTTTTGCCATTGCCTGGTTCACGGTTCATGCCTGTTCATTTGTTGTCTCACCAGGAAAGTTACAACCTGTTAAAGAAACAGACTGCATGCAACCTAAAAAGGAACCATTTCTGGTGTATGATGCAATGTTAAAATTTTGTCCAGATTGTCTAGTTTTTGTTCCAGGACATTAACCACAAATAAAATTCGCTGTTGTCGAGTCGATTCCAACTCTCGGTGACCCTATAGGACAGAGTAGAACTGCCAGTAGGGTTTTCAAGGCTGTAAATCTTTATGGAAGCAGCTGTCTCATCTGTCTCCTGCAGAGCAGCTGTGGGCTTGAACTGCTAACCTTCTGGTTAGCAGGCCAATGCTTTAACCACAGCTCTACCAGGATAGCATTGGGAACATCTAAAGTACCAGGAGTTCCTGTCCTGGGACATTACTGGCTAGTAAAGCAATGGGAGACTGAGAAGCATCCACATTACTTTATAGCTCTAGTGGTGAATACAGGTGTAGAAAGTAGGTACTAGGTAGACACAGATATGAAGTAGGCAGACATTGTATCCATTTTAGGGATCTCAGAAGAATTACAGACCAGGAAATCCATCTTCTAAGTGACAAAAAAAATGTGATCTTTGAGGTTTATACATAATTTTTTGCAGTTTATTGTCTTTGATTCTGTGTTAGTAACATGACACTCAACTTCATGTATCATATGTAATAGATTTGTTTGTTTTTCAACAATTTAAAGATTATTTAAAATATGGGAATGTTTTCTTTTGAAAACCATCTTTTCTGTTTGATAGCACCAACTGGTTTGAGTCTAAGTACCTTTCTAAACCATTCTTGATTTGTTGCATAGATTTATATCTTTTCATGTTCCCTCTCATCATTAAGCCAATTATGAAGGAATTATTACCTTGCTCAATCTGATTTTTTATGGACTTCATTGAAATAATCTCATCACTCAATACACTCAGGAGATTGGTCCATTGCCCAGAAGTGCACAAAGGACATTGCTGGTGAACTTCCATTAGCCTTACTAGGAGGCATCCATATACATATGATCTTCATCAAGAGATGAATATAGACTTCTATATATTTGAACATGGTAATAGATCCCTTCTGCGTAACTGTAATCTATGGCTCTTCATGTGACAGTTAGGCAGGTAAATTTAGGAGGGTTTCATATTTCACTTCTCTCCCAAGTGGATTATTAGGCATCAATTCCCCAATGTCAAGTCTTACAACCCTGTGTTCAAAACAGAAACGTCTCTGAAATCTTTTGAAGCATAACTTCATTAATAGATAATAGACTGAGCTTAAGAATTAACTGTATGGATTTGTATCTGTTACCATTAATTTGTATGAAACACCAATAAGCTCCCATTAACAAGAGACTCCTTTTAATATTGCTAATCAAAATATTTTCAATTGTTATTAAAACAAACAGCACATGTTTGACCCAGTTGTGCCTAACTAATCATTCTTCAGTCAAAAAATAAGTTTCTTTTTTCTTTTCAAAAGGAAGTGTATAAATATGCTAGGCACATATTTCCAACTCTTAATTTAAAACTGATGGCTATAATAAGAAGTGCAAAAATGAACTGTTCTTTGTTCAGAGCCCTAATCAGAAAGAAGGGTTATTTTACAAAGGCTTGGAAACTATATATTTTTGTATCTTCTTAGACACAGAAAGTGAATTGTCTGCAAAAAAATTCATAATATATGCTCAGGCTATTTCAGCAAATGGATAGCATTGGCAACATCTAATGTACATATTATCTATGAACACTTCTGTAAATAATACCAGGGGTACAAACCCAGAAATATGTATTAAGTGGGTCCTGGCTACAATGACTGTCAATGCAAAAACTTAGACCTTCTGAAAGAACTTTTCATTTTCACATTTAGGATTTCAAACAATAGCAAATTTCATAACATTAACATTCACAAAGTTGGCTTGACCTGCAAACTTACATTCAAAAGACAGTTCCTGATCTGCCAACGCTTGTAAAAAGGCAACTTTAGAAACATTACGTTAACCATGAAACTTTTTTTTTTTTTTTAATTGCTTTTCTTCATGATGTCTTCTGTCTACGGCCTGATTAACATATAATGTATCAGCAAACCTTGAAGTTCACAAGGTAACTTCTGCAAAATACTGAATTGAGGTATTAGAAAATGTATTAGGTTTTTCTCAGCTTATGAATAGATAATTGCTCATTTTTTGCAGGAATGCTTTATAACTAAAGTACTTCTCCCTGAAGGGAATCATATTGTCATTTGTTTTTATTTTCGAAATGAAAACAAATGGTGCTACAATTCCTAAGGGCTGAAATGACTTCAGTCTATCTCATTTCCTATACATTCTCCTCTATTCCATTTTAGTTCGATGAAATATAGATATAATTCTTACCCTCACCCCCAGGACTTCCATTGCCGCAAAATGTATTCACTTGCTGTACAGTAATTAACAGCTCTTGACTGGAAAACTGCCAGCATGTACAACGTGACACTCTTCCTTTGAACACTAACAAAGTGCATAAGTAATTTATGTTGGATTAAATATCCCTAACAGGGACCCTTAAGTAACCCAATCACTTTAAACAGGCTCCACATGCAGGCTCCTGTGCAGTGAAAATGTCAGAAAGTGATAACCCACTAATAGCACAATTCTAACTATATTCCAGCCATTAGCATTTTATGACATCAATCCTCATTAAACCTGGCAAGGAAAAAGATACTAATGTTTCCCAATTTTACAGCCAAGGTGGAAGAGAAATGGAGAAAATGTAGACAGGTGCTGTCTCCCAAAAAGGATTAACATTTTTTAAAATGTGGTAGCAATTTTCTGTTAGTACCTTTGTTTGCATTGAAAGAGAGACAACAAAGAGGTAATGGCTACAAGGACCTCAATGGAATCCAGCCAAGAGTGAAAGAAAAGACTGGTATTTCAACCATTGTGCTCACTGCTAAAGCACTGTGCCAACTCATCTTCCAACCCATTATATGAAATTTAATTTAACCTGCTATGCAATTAATTCAGATGTTCAGCCTATTTTTCTCATGGCAGAATCCCTCACACAATGCCTTATTTAAATATTAATCAGTCCTCTTTCAATTAGGACTAATTTGCTTCACAGGGTTTCTCTCATCTTCTGATTGCAGGAAAATGGAGGTAACTTGCAACGTTTGAGGATAATTAACATGGTATTTTTATAATACTGATACATCAAATGGGACCTTAATGAACCCCGCTGATTCCATTTAGTAAAGCATGCCTCAAAGTTATAATCAAGAGGAAAGCCATTGCCATCTGTTTAAAATACTAAGGAGCACAATTTAAACACAAAATGCTTATTTCTCTAAACTGTCTATTGTAGAGGTCTGCAAAAGTCATTTTTCTATGCAAACTAATTGTACAGTATTTTAATTTGAACCTTTTATCGCATATATACAAAACAGTGACATCTTAAGATGTAGGGACCCTGTTTAATTAAATGTTGACAACCACAGAAATAAGTAATGTTTGTTAATGTTACTTTTACTGAGCACGCTGTGCAGTTGCTACTAAATCAACAGTAGTAAGTTTCACATTTCTAATGAATCTAATATTTCACAGCCTTTTGTTTAATATTTGAAGAACTTTTCTTAACAAAAGCCACACCAAAGCTCTATGAAATGGAAAAATATAAGCATACACTGTTCGTTTGCTGCTTCTATCGTCACAAAGCAAACAGGTTAACATTTACACATGGCCAGTTGTGCACAAAGTGTTCCATCTGCTTCCAGGCAGGTTGAAGGTCAATATTTTAGGCTTTGAGTTGTTCTAGAGTTCCTTGGTAACATCTAGGTGACTAAGGTGATTGGCTCCCAAGGCCATCATCAAAGCACTCAACATGTTCCAATGGTAATAAAACATGATTGATAACAGATTGCTTATTTACAATGTTTACACTGGGGCCACAAGGATTTCCTCTGTTAACTTTTGGAAAAGGAGACATTACCTGCATATGCTTAAAGTAAGAATCAGAATGCCCCTCATTTTCCCTATAAGGCAACTCCATATGCTGGGTCAGAAGCACTGTAGACCAGAATTTCACTGTAAAAAACAAGCCAAACCTTTGGTATGAAATATTACATTCTCAGCAAGTGTCAGTCATAAGAAAAGCACTGTTTCTAATTAGTTTGTGATTACCATATGCTGAGAAAAAATTATTGAGAGTATAAGAAATATAAGCAATTCTCCATTGATAGCCCCACTACCCCAAAGGTGGGAAACACTTGTTAGTTAGGCAAGACAGAAAGAACAATGATTGAGTAAACTGAATAAGGAAAAGTTAACTAGATTGAAGAAAGGGGATTAAGTGGAAGTTTCATTGCTAATACAAACCCACAGGAAGAGTGAAGTTCTGATACTTGTCTCAATTAACTGCACTTCATTTGAGTTTGAACCTCCTAGGACAAGAACTAGAAATCTCTTACCTCTGGGCCCACTGCAGTGCCCAGACTATGTGCACATAGACTATGCCCAAGTCAATCACTCTTTCTAGTTAACAGGAATCATTTGCTTATTCAGCTAGTACTTACTGAGCACATACCACATTCCAGGCACTTTTCTACTTGTGGGACTACATTAATGAACAAAAAGATGAAGAATCTCCCTGCCCTCAGGCAGTTTTCATTCTAGTAAGAAGAAACAGGCAGCTCAATGGTAAACAGCAAAAAGAGTAAATGTCCAATGGTACAAATGATACGACCAAACCAAAGCAAATTGTCAGAATAAAGACTGGATGGTGGAAACATTTTGGACTAGGCAGCCAATAAAGCCCTCTCTGAGGAGGTGGCATTTAGACTAAGAATTGAATGACAACCAGCCAGCTTCAGGGGAGGACAGTGCAAGTCTGAGAAAGCATCTCTTTCTGGGAACCTGAGGCAGAAATAAGTGTGCCTGGTGTGAGGAACACTGAAGAAAAGAAAAAAAAAAAAACTAGAGAAGTACAAAATGAGATTGGAGATGGACAAGGGCTGGAAAATGCATGGCTTTTGAGTTTATGGAAATAAATTAGATGTTTTACTTCCTCTAAATGTAAATAAAAGAAAATGGTGGTTTATATACAAGACAGTGATGTCATCTGATTTATATCTTCTCTCTCCATCTGCTATGTGGAAGGAGACACTAGGGAAGTAAAAGGCAAAATCAGAGAAGCATCTGCAGCTGTCCAGATAAACTGTCATGGTGGTTTGGCTAGAGTGGGAATATCAGAGATGGGAGTGAAGGAGAGAGTGGGATCAAAGACATCTTCAAGGATGTTGCCTTGAGCAATTAGGTGTCTCTTTCTGAGATGGAAACACTGGAGAAGGAACAATTTTAAAAGGACAATATAGAGTTCTTTTCTAGCCACTATAACTTTACAAGGAGCTCTGGTAGCATAGTGGCTAAGACACTTGCTTGCTAACCAGACGGCTGGTGGTTCAAACCCACCAGCCATTCCTCGGAAGGAAGGTTGGGCAATCCTACTTCCGTAGTGATACTGCCTCGGAAACCCAAGGAGGGGTCGCTATGAGTCGGGTTTGACTCGACGGCAAACAACAACAACAACAACATAACTTTACAAGACAAACATCCAAGTGGAACTGTGTCATAATACAACCAAATCATCAAAATTTTATTTAAATCATTTAGTATACTACGAAGGAGCTCTGGTAGTGTGATGGTTAAGGCATGTGTCTATTAACCAAAAGGTTGGTGGTTCAAACCTGGCAACCAGTCCATAGAAGAAAGATGAGGCAGTCTGTTTCTGTAAAGATTTACAACCTTGGAAACCCAACGGGGGTCTCTATGAGTCCCAATTGACTCACTCTATGGCACTGAGTTTGGTTTGGTTTGGTATACTTAGAGAATTCTACAAACAAATATTTTTGCAATCACTTCTGAGTGTGTTGCTCTTGCTTGGGTTTGTTTCTTTCCTCTGCTGAATTCTTCTACATTCTTTAATAAAAATGAAAGCTACTCTTAAGATTGCTTACTGTGTGCCAGGCATCATGCTAAGTGCTTAAATGACATTACTTTGTTTAAAGCTCAAACAAAAACCCTAAGAGTTAAGTACTATCACAATTTTATGTAATTAAAAAACAAAGCTATGAAGAGTTAAGATTCTGTTTGGATTTCTGTCTTAAAAAGCATCTCCCGAACACCATGGATTGGCTTCTTTCCCCTCTACATTTTCCAGGCATGTTTCTCCCATGGTCAGTCTGGAGTATTTAAAGTATGGCCCCTAAATTTGTGATTCTGGTTCTATGAGATCCTTGAAGGCAGAGATCACACCTGGTGCATATTTCTATCACCAGATGGTATCCCTGGCACATAGTAGGCATTCAGCAAAAAAAAAAAAAAAAAAAACTTGCTAAAAATGAACATTCTGTGCCCAGTCACCAGTACTGCAATTAAGAGGGATCAGATGGAATGTATCCCAGACACATCTGCCAAGCTTGAGTTAGAAGAAACTGTTGTTATGTGCCGTCGAGTCGGACCCGACTCATAGCGATCCCTCCTTAGGTTTCCGTGGCAGTATCACTACGGAAGTAGATTGCCCCCCTTCCTTCTGAGGAGTGGCTGGTGGGTTTGAACTGCCAGCGTTCTGATTAGCAGTCAAGTGCCTTAGGCACTATGCTACCAGATCTTTAGCATAGAGAAATGCAGTCATACCAAATGGGCGCAAGTCATAATTATATGTACAACTGCTCTACCACGTCAGGTATAAAAACTATTTAAGACAGGCTTATCATTGGAAAATATGTCAAGATTGTACTCAAAGCACATTATTGAGCCTTCTGAATTATCTGTTGCATAGAATGCAATTTCTGGTCACAAGGCAGGCAGGGTGGGGGTAGCTCCTATGGATCTCTGATGATTAGGCATCTTAAGTACAGATTTCTATAGTAATTTTGTAGCTGTTCATGTAGTTTCAGAATGAAAGGCATTGGATGCCTCAGAGAAGCACAGTGATGGAAAACGTACCCAAATAAAAACTTGCAAGTACCCAAGAATTTGATTTGCACATGGATAGAACATCTCAAAAGAAGTCTTACAGCACTCTGCCAGAATTACAGTTCCGTTCAGACTGATGGACGTTGAATTCATGTAAACACTCCCTGCAATGCCCAGGAGTTCTTACTGGTTTCCCATCCAATTACTTATCCCTCTCAGCTCCAGAGATTCTATCTGTCTCACAGTTTAAAGACAGAATGGCTGCCAACAGGCCAAAACGATCATTAATAAGTTAACTGTTACCAGATAAGATTGAAATCTATGCCAGTCCCATTTTAAAGCAATCTCTACTATAATTACTACACAAACTGCTGCCAGGACGCAAACTCTGCTGCAGCAGTGATGAGGGGAGGTTGCATACCACTCAGAGCACAATGTGTGTATCCGACCTTAGTCATGTACTCTTCTCTGTTTCCACGCAGTCTCCACCACCTCAACTCTCATGAAAAGCAATACATAATGCTTAAAGTGTATTAAGAATGAAACCAGTGCTTTACACAGCTTTTCTTCCCCTTAGAATTAAAAACAGAATGGTTTGGTGCTGTTTGTCAGAGACCAACTGTTGAGCGTGGTAGGTGAAGATGAAGAACTGAAGAATTCCCCTGCTCCATGAACTTAATCAAATCTAAAGATTAATTTCTAGTAAAATCAAATGTGCATGAACTGTTCAATGTAAAACAAATTTGCTTTATAAATTTGTACCCAAAGCACAATTAAATTTAAATTTAAAAAACAAAAAAGATTAATTTCTAACCAACATCCTACCCACACTCCACTGGCTCACCATCACTCCATTTTTAATTTGGATTTTTAGAATAAGAGAAGAAAATATCTAGCTAGAGAAAGATAAAGTAATAGGAATAACAATATAATATTCATTTTGTCCCAGGTACCATTAAAAATACTCCCAAATATGAGCTCATTTTATTTTCACAACTCTTTGAGGCAGATATGATTACTACCCCTTTCTACAAATGAATAAACTTAGTCACAGAGAAGTCAAGAGGCTGCTCAAAGTCACACAACTAGTTAGTGGAAAGGAAGAGGAAAAGAAGGAATGTGAGTAGGGCCAGTGGAGAGGAGGCCCTTTGGAGTCTGCCTTTTGATCCCCATAGGTTGTGAGGAAAAATTAGAGCAGGTGGAAGGTAAGTTGCAGCACTTCTCCTACCAACTGTACTCTCCAATCATCTAAGCTTATCAGACATAATGTTTTCGTAGAATGCAATAAAATTCTTTTTAGCCTGCTCTAGTTTGAACTTCCCACCTGTCTATCAGCTTGTCATACTGTGATGACTTGCATGATGCTGTGATGCTGAGAGCCATGCCACCAATATTCAAATACCAGCAGGGTCACCTTCATGGTGGTCAGACTTCAGTGGTGACTAGAAAGATGAGGAAGAAAGGCCTAGATATCTATTTCTGAAAATTAACCAATGAAAGCCTTATGGATCACAACAGAACATTGTCCTACTCCCTTGCTTTGGACATGTCATCAGGAAGGATCAATCTCTGGAGGAAGGCATCATGTTTGATGAAGGAGAAGGCCAGCAAGGGGTAGGGAGACCTCAATGAGATGAACCAACACAATGGCCACAGTGATGGACTCAGACATGCCAGTGACCATGAAGATGACACAGGTCCAGACAATGTTTTCATTCTGTTATAATACAAGGTCACAATGAGGTAGAGTCAACTCGATGGCATCTATCTATTTATCTAGTGTTGAACAATTTAATATTTATCTAAGTAGATTTTAATTGAAAAAGTAATAGATGAATATAGTAAAAATGTTAAACAATACTAAAAGATATACAGTAAAATACACATTCTTCCCATCCTAAGCCCCTGGGAAGATAACCTCTAGGGCATCTTCTCATCCCCTCTCTACTCTCTAGACTGAACATTCATTACCCTTGTCGTCTGGATGACTGAATGTAAGGCAGTGCTCTCTACCTGCTAAAGTCCATTTCCTCTTTGGTCCTGTCCTCTGTAGAAACTAACGGGTTCATCTGACCCTCAAACATATGAGCTCATATACCTAATCCAATAAAACAACAGATTTCTATTGCTAAGCAACAGAAATGTGTGTATATGAAAATTAGATCTAATAATTTAATAAGAGTTATGCTGATGACAGTAAAATAGTAATTCCCAAGATCCTGCCTAACTTCCATTCATATACTTCACTTACTTCAACAAACATGCATTCTATTCTCAGTGCCTATTACAGACACTCACTTTTCAATCATGTATTCACTTATGCAACCAAACATTTAATGAAAAATATTGTGTACCAAAGGTTACACCCTGAAGGTACAAACCAAAAGCGACATGACAGGAAGTGTGTTTTTTGAAAAGATTATAATCCAGTGTGGGGTGCAGGCCCCTCAATCACTGATTTTATCAGTGATAAGCAATCATAATAACAATAATAATGAAAAAATATTAAACAGGATGCTGACGGAGGGTCAGAATTACAAAGTTTACTACTTATTGGCCAGAGGGGGGCACTGTAATTGCTTTACACACATTAACTCATTTAATCCTTATAACAACGAGCTCTGGTAGCATAGTGCCTAAGGCACTTGACCGCTAACCCACCAGCCTCTCCTCGGAAGGAAGATTGGGCAATCTACTTCCGTAGTGATACTGCCTCAGAAACCCAAGGAGGGGTCACTGTGAGTCGGGTCTGACTCAACGGCAAACAACAACAACAACATGAAGCTGTTGAGGGCAATCATTGGTAGTTCAATGTAGAATTCTTGTTTTTCATGCAGGAGATCTGGGTTCTATTCCAGCCATTGCACCTTAAGCACAGCCAACATTTGTGCCTGTCAGTGGAGGCTTGTGTTTTGCTATCACATGAACTAAACACATATCGGCAGTGCTTTCAGACTAAGGCAAACTAGAAAGAAAGGCCTGGTGACCTATTTCTAAAACCCAGCCAAGGAAAAACCCATGGATCACAGTGCTCAGATCTGCAACCAATCATGGGAAGGGCAAAGGACTGGGTAGCTTTTTGTTCTGTTGTACATGAGGTCACCGTAACTCAGGCATCAATTCAACGGCAGCTAACAACAGAACATGAGGTTGCTATTATGAAGAAATGGCTCAGAGAGGTAAAGTCTTAGTCACACAACTTCCCTTGGTCACACAACAAGCAAGAGGTCAAGGTGCCCTTCTTGTCTTGTTCTCATCTTGACTCCTGACCATTCCATGACATTGCTTCCTTCACAGTATTGTTCAGAGTGATCCAGAAGTTCAAAAAAAGAAATGCAAGTCAGATTTAAGTGGTGAGAGGAAAGCATTAGGAAAGTCCCAGGAAGAGTTGTTCTTTGAGTTGAATTTTCAGGTATGAATAAGAACAATTAGATAAAAGAGATGCTAGTGTGGGGCGAGTATATAAAGGCAGTGAGTTCTGAAACAAGCTGATTGCTCTCAGAAACTATGTCATGTCCTTTGTGAGGGATGAAGGGAAGGCTACATTTTCAAGGAGTGGTGAGATAAGCCTAGGGAGTTAGGACTCTCACCTATTCATGGTATAGGAATACAGTGTTATCTACACCACATTCCATCTTGCGTTTTGTCGCAAACCGTCATTTGAATTTTTAAAATAATTTCTGAACCATGTTGGCCTCACCGGAGAACACAACTTTTGAAGAGTCTAATAAAAATACCTTGTGTTATGAACTGAATTGTGCCCCCTCCCCCTCCAAAAAAGATATGTTGAAGTCATAACACCTGATACCTGTGGAGGTAACTTTGTTTGGAAATAGTCTTTGAAGGTGTTATCAGTTAACATGAGGTCATATCTGACTAGGGTGGGTCTTAATGCAGTCTGAGTGGTCCTTATAAAAGAGGAGAGAAATGAGAGACAGATAGGAAGGACAGCCATGCGAATATGGAGGCAGAGATGGAATTATACTAAGCCAACGTCTGCCTAGGACAACTAGAAGCTGGAAGACACATGCACACACACACACACACACACACACAATCTTCCTCTAGAAACTTTGCAGAGAGCATGGCCTGGCCAATGCATTAATTTAGATTTCCAGCCTCTAGAACTATAAGCCAATCATTTTCTTTTCTTATAATCCACTCAGTTTAGTTTGTGGTACATTTTACGGCCACCCTGGGAAACTAACATACCTTGTGTCCAAACCATCTACCCTGCAGTTCATCTACGTGTATTAGTGAAACTTTTTCCTTAGTTATAAATGAAAACATTGTGTGGAACTAAGTAAACCTAGGTTGTATTGAGATGTATTAGGCAACTCACCAATAGTTTGTTACGGTGGCTATCAGTACTTTAGGATGAAACGGCTTTATCCAATACTGCTATTAAAACTGGTATAATCTGTTCATGTGTGTATGACTAAAGATGTTTAATATAATTTGTTGTAATAAATTCAAACTTAAGAGCTTACTTTGTTTTTGTTTTTGTTTTTTTTTGTCTGTGCCCATCTTTCTGTCATTTACTAAGATGCAGGTCCTGAGTATGCCCTTTCTGAGTCCTCATAGGTTTCCTTCCCTCATGAAAAGGCCTCAAATAGTTGTCCTGTAACAATACCTAGCAAATCCCTACATATTCTAGAATATCTGTCAAAAGGTGCCAACGGCTGGGCTTTGCACACTTTTAGAAATATTATGGAGTTATTTTCTCACCTGACACAAAGATCCCACATTCTGGTTTTGTGATAACAGATGATCTTTGTGGTAAATAGTTAAAACACCAAGATGAGAGGCTCCAACATTTTCAGACTCTGTTTATTTTCCTTTCAATATCCTGACATTATTACATGTTTTTTGCACATTACTGAACCCTTGGAAATTCCTTTTTGTATTTTAAATAAACATATGGTATTTTTTTATGGGAGCTCTGGTGCTGTAGTGCCTAAGGCATCTGACTGCTAACCAGAAGGCTGGTGGTTCAAACCCACCAGCCACTCTTGGGAAGGAAGATTGGGCAATCTACTTCCGTAGTGATACTGTCTCGATATGAGTCAGGATTGAGTCGATGGCATTGAGTTTGGTTTTATTAATGGTATTTTTTACTTTACATATAATTTTGTCTCTAAAACACCATTCCTCTCTTCACTCTTGTCTTTCTTTTGGATGGTAAATTTCAATGTAGAATCAGTTTGTCAGTCTACTTACCCTCACTTTCTTCCTGCAAATTATTATAGCTTCTATTATTGATCTCAATTCTGTGCTTAAAATGATAAAAATAAAATGGTATGATATGATATAAATATTATATATAACATAACATATACACCCACTTCTTACTCATGGATGTGGTTAGGTTTCAAAGAATAGGTGTTATGCAAGAGTCAGGGCTGCCTCCTTCCATCCTCTATCTTCAGTGCTAGTGCCCTCCCCTAGATCGCTCAGCACTCATTGGGCTCCTTTCCCACCACTATTTCCCCATTAATGCAGAACCCCTGGGAGTGGGGAGGGTAGGGGTGGTGGTCAGGTGTTGTTCCCCACTTCCCAAAGCCTGCCCTGAGTGGGAACCCTGTTCATCCTCCACCCACAAGGGACCTCACTCATCGTCTGTCCCAGCCCTACAGCCCCAAGCATGCCTTCTCCTCTCCCTCACTTCCCACCTCCCACAACTGACCTCCCTGGCACTGTCAGGCCCTCATCTAGCCTACCCCTGCTTGCCCTTGACCTAGCATCATCCCTGCCACTGGCCCAAGCTTCTGTAGCTGGACTACAATGTTGCAGACAAATGGGAGAAGGTATCCTGCAACCAGTCAGCTGCCACACGAGGGCCTCCAGTTTATTGTTCAGGGTGGTTCACGGAGGGCCTGGACCATTGCAGGCATCACCTGAGAATTTTTCAAAGTTGACCTAAATATGAAATGTCAGATAATGAGATAGTTGATAAGTGAGGAGTAGGTCTATGTACATATATAAATTAAATTAAATTAAACTCTTCCTTTGATTCTAAAAATTTCTTCATGGTCTTTGTTAAAAAAATTATTTTTAAGTCTTTTCCTTCTATTATCCTAATATGCCTCTTTTCATTTTTTTTCCCCAAAAATTTCTCTTCCCACTTCCTCCCTATTGTTACCTCTTCCCTGTGTCCTTCCCTCCCATGCACTCCCACCCTGCAAGTTATCTCCCGGTACAAATACTGCCCTTCTGTTCTCCCACAATTGATTGCTCCAGGAGTATATTTACCTAATGTAAATGTTCACCCCATATGCCTGTCTATTGTTTGCCTAGAAGCCACAGGACTGAGTTCAGTTCCAGACCAGAAGGGTAACTAGGTGCCATAGTCTCTGAGGTCTCAACAGGCTCTATCAGACCAGCAAACATGGTGTTTTTTTTTTTTTTTTAATGATTTTGAGTTTTGTTCCACATTGTTCTACTCTCTATCCAGGATCTCCTGCACCAATCTCCCTCCAAGTGGTTGATAGTGGTAGCTGGGCACCCTCTAGTTCTTCTGGTCTCATGGTAATATAGCTGAGGATCACATGGTCTACTAGTCCTTTGGCCTAATTTTTTCCATGCATCTTTGCTTTTCTTTGTTCTTCTTTGCTCTGGATGAGGAGAGAGCCATCATTGCATCTAGATGGCCACTTGCAAGCTTTTAAGACCCTAGTTGCTACTCACCAAAGCAGGATGTAGAACAATGTTTCTGTGTAGTATGTTATGCCAATTGAGCTTGATGTCCTGTGTGGCCATGGTCCCAAGCCCACAGGTCCAACTACTCACTCCCTCAAGGTAGCTGGCTGTGGCCAAGAAGCCACCATAACTTTGTCCCTTGTCAGCTCTACCATACCCCCCAGACAATCTTACAGCACATACAAATATACATGTAGAAACATCATCTACCAACCCTATATATGGTCACGGGCACACTTCCCCCTGCCTAGACACACCTGATCATTCAGCCTGACCACCAACACTGACAACAGAGTACATGCAAAAGTACTCATCCTGTTATCTGTACCTCCCTACGTCTTCCCCTTCCTCAGTACCACCATGTTGATCACTCACTTTTGGTGCATTGCCCTTCCCTTCACTCAAATCAATACTTGTCTCTACCTATCTAGCAGTCTAGTTAGTGTTTTCCTTTCTTAAGACTCAAAAGATACATCAAATTTATGTGCTATCCATTCTGTTGGAATGTTGAAAATGTACCATGTAGTAGTAAAAATATACACAGAACTATCATAAAATCTGAGGGATTTTAGAGAGCATCTAGTGTTTCCATAACTCTAGAGGAATAAGACTTTTCTGTAGAAGAATTTCCTGACAGTGACACCAATTAAATCCTGAATTCGGTACCCAAAGTGAATTGTGTGCTATTTTCTATTTGTATCTGCTATAAACATACACCATAGGTATCTTGCTAAACAAAAGGAATTTATATGAACTGAGTCCTTTAAAATACTAACCTTCATTCTAGCATAATGGCTAACATATCATTGACACTAAAGAAAGAGAACAACTTGTATTCCTTTCACAATCTATGGCTATGTGAACACAAAGTTGACATGAGAGTCTTCCAAACTTTCATGTGCCTTAGATAAATGTCTATGCAAGATCAACAAGATAGATTATAATTAAATAGCAACAAGGTATTTTTTAAGATTAAAAATCTGTTCTTTGTGCTCTCTTCTTCCTTGTGTCAGGCTGATTTATCAATATTTTTTCTCACATTCTAGCCAAGATTTTCAGCCAATAGTATAATTTTTCAACAACAATAGTTGCCACTTCAGAGATTATACCACTTATTTTTCTTCCATTTGTTAAGGCATAAACCACAAGTGTTTTTGTAAATTAAGGTTATCACAGGCACCCACGATATTATGTTCATTGTTACGTGCTGTCAAGTCAGACCCAACTCATAGTGACTCCTCCTTGGGTTTCCGCAACAGTATCACTATGGAAGTAGATTGTCCAACCTTCCTTCCGAGGAGCAGCTGGTGGGTTTGAACCGCCAGCCTTCTGGTTAGCAGTCAATGCCTTAGGCACTACGCTACCAGAGCTCCCTGATATTATATTAGAATTTCAAAACTAGAAGGAACCTATGATTTGATCAAACCTATCCACTGTCTGTTATATTTGAAGAAACCACACCCCCAGAAGGTGAAGCCAACTACTTTTTGACCAAGCTTAGCGGGGTCCCTGGAGACAGGACACTTGACTCTTAAACTGGTATTCACTCCATTATGTCATCAACCTTATGGGCAGTTCAATTTGTTTCTTGTTTTTTTTTTATTTTTTAAATTTATTTGCCCTTAGATTTGTTACATTTTAAAGCCAACAACAAGTTGACTGGCAAAATGGAAGCCAACAAGGAGTCTTGTCTCTACTGTTCCCTTGAGAATATGAAACTGTAGTAAGATGAAATCTCACTGGACAGGATTGGTAAGAATGATTCTGAGCCTGCTTTTAACCAGTTACCAGCCTTAGGCAAAGACACTTAGCTTCTCTGTGATTTTGTTATCTTCATCTATGAAATGACAGTTGGGGTAAATGACCCCTAACCTCTCTCTTCCCTACTGGTATTAAGAAGACAATATTCCCAAAATACACTGAAGTCACTCAAGAACTGTACTATGGTAATCCTACATAATATCAATTCCCATCAATCATTCATTAGCAGAATTATCTAAAAAAAAGAGTATGAACAAGCTTGATTAAGCAAAGAATGTCAAACTCAACCAACCTTAATCAAATAGATTTGATATGAATAGAAAGTGTATTGTTCACATACCTGTTATGACTGAAAGAAATAATTATCAAATATTTTCCAAATTGTCTACCAATGAATCAAAAAGACTGTTTATGTCAGCAAAAGAACTATTGTTATACTTTTTTTCTCTTCCTTTGGTTTACTTACTATTCGACAGTGTTCTGCACTTGCTTATATAGGAAGAATAAAAAGAATAAGCCCACAACTGTAGAAAAGGATTTTAGGATTTTTGTTTATATCCTCATCATTTCTTTACATACAATGAATTTCCTTGCCCATTTTTGTTAATGCTCCCTTCACTTCTTTATTTCTTGTTGCCTCTCATTATCCTCTAACAGGATAATGTCCTTCCATTGTCCATTTTTTCCTCATTTCTCTGTTATCATTACTCTAACTACTTCATTCTGGCATCCCACTAATTCTCCCTTTAGGCTAAAAATTAATAGAATCTATAAACATTTCTGTGAAATGCCAAAAGGGTTTTTTTTTTTTTTGTTTGTTTGTTTGTTTTTTCCCGTCAGAAAAATCTGAAGCTAAAACTTATAAAGGCTTTATGTATTTTACCCTCTGGTTTTGAATAGAGGAGATTTAACTTAAATAGGATTAAAAATAAAACAAAACTGTGTCCTCAAAGAAGAAGCAACACATTATTTATAGAATAATTGACTCACACATTTCTAAAAAGCCATTTAAAGGAAAAATTTTCAAAGTCATAAACTGTACTAATTTTAATGTTCTTTGCTTAACAGAAATTCAAGGAAAAATTCAAATGTGGAAAAATAATTTAGTTACAACTGGATTCTCAAAAGTATCAGTTTCTTACTGTCTCAGAAAATTTGGAAATTCTGTGTGATCTTAGACCATCAGCAGCAACTGAAGTTAAAGGCATCTCAAGTTGGATACAGGACTAACTTCCTACCCTGCCAATAATGGGCGTTTTGTCAAACTCGACAAACACTAATTTGAGTGCTAATACTCAGTGCTATAAGCACTAATCATTAGTTAAATAAACAAACCATTTGAGTGTACAACAGTCAGCATGAACAAAATATGCTCACATAGGGATCAACGTCATGTCCTGGCCAGCTGCTGCTAAGTGCAACAGACTCAATTTACACTGTAGTTGAGTTGCTACAGTCATGTTAGGATAGCACAGACAAGGCCAACCTTGACTGCAAGGTCTACAGGTAGCTTGGAAAGGATCTCAAATCAAAATCTCTGGTTCAAGAGGCTCCTCAGCTGGTATCCCTGTGTTCTGGTTACCTGGTGCTGCTCTGACAAGAATATACCACAAATGGGATGGCCTTAACAAACAGTTTATTCTTAAAATTTGGAGGCTTTGAGTCCAAGTTCAAAGTGCCAAGCTCTAGAGGCTGGGTGAAAGCCCCTCAACTTTGGGGTCCAGCTCTGCCTCCTGCTCCTGGCCCACTGGAGGTAGAGGCATTTCTTCACTCAAACAGCTGCTGGCTGCTGAGGCTGGAAGCCCCAAGGTTGACAAGTAAAAAGGCACAGTCCTGATGTTACCAGACCACACAGCAGGTGATGACCTTAAGTCCATTTTAAGTCCCAAGGTCGGCAATGCATGGCAGCCTAGTTAAGCAATGACAGGGCTACATGCAGGGTCCAAGCATGCCATATGCTAGAGACCATTCCCAAGGCTTCTCTTTATATACAGGAAGCAGACCACATACCCAAAGGCAGCTACTCAGCTGCTTGTGGTAGATCCCACCATGGAGTTGATTGCCAGTCTCATCATAGGGAATAACTACCACCAGCCACTCAACCGGGCCCAGCCAAGTTGACACACAAACATAACTACCACACCCTGGTTCCTATCTCTCCCTCCACGGGTCCACCTTCTACTGGCTTCTCTGTGATAGATACCCAAAAACCAAAGAAATGTGGTCAAGATGCACTCCTACTCAAAAACCACTTTTGGCACCTATGATCAAGGTGAAACTTTAGCATCAGTGGAATATCCTACTCACTCCCTGGCAGTGACACCACTGGATGTCAGGAATGCTAGATTGATTTGTATCCTTGAAGCACTTATACTGTCCTTTCACTAAAGTGTGCTTTATAAAAGAACTATGAATGCAAGAAGGGAGATTTGATCAAACATGTGGAACTGACTGATACTGGCATTAACCCCTGAATTAATTTAAATTATGAAATCAAATGGACTAGAAAGAGGCCAAGACTTATGAATGGATACTTCTCTTTGAACAGCACTGAACCCCAAGGGATGCTCAAGGGTCATCAACTAGGGGCACCTCATAAAAGAGACTGGAATTTGTTCTTAAAGTATGAAAGCACCTGGCACATAGTAGGTGTCAATTTTATGTTATTTTCCTCCCTTGTCCTGTGGGATTACTGGATTGATTTCAAATTTCTTAGCATGGCATACCCAACCCTCACCATCTGTATCATATTTTAGATCTTTAATACAGGAATGTGTTACTTAATATCTGTGTAACATCCAGCCATGGCCCCGTAAGGTTTTTTGTTTCATTTTGTTTTGTTTTAAGGAAAAGTAGCTGGTGGTGTAGTGCCTAAGTCATATGACTGCTAACCAGAAGGCTGGTGGTTCAAACCCACTAGCCACTCCTCGGAAGGAAGATTGGGCAATGTACTTACGGAGTGATATCATCTCAGAAACCCAAGGAGAGGTCGCTATAAGTCAGAATCTACTTGCCGGCAGTGAGGTTTTTTTTTTTTTTTTTCCCCTGGTTTAATGGTTTTAAAGACTTCCAACCCAAGACTCTTTAAGCACTGGACAAGTGGGATACAAGAAGCAGCTGAGGCAGAGGACTTGGCTCTGGGCATAGACTCCTGAATTTTGCCTGGCATGTAGGCAGGCAGCAGCAGAGGCTATGGAGCCTAAGCCTACTGCTCAGGCAAGTAGAACAAGGGGCAAGGCTGGGCATGCTCTGTTCCATCCCTGCTCACTTCCTCTCAATTCAGTCCTGCTATGGCCGTCTCAGACACCACCCATTCCTCCAGCCTCCACCAGCAGCTCCAGCAGCAGCAGCAGTGAAGAAAACAAGTAGAAGCAGGCTTCCATAAAATTTCCATATGGTGTTCACACAAAGTCCAAATCACATAATGTCCTATTTCACAGAATGTATCATGGACAGTAAGTGATAAATACCTGCCCCTTCTTCTACTCCTCCACTCCCAGCCTGATTTAGAAGCATCCATGTTTTCAAGCCCACCAGGAATTTCCACATACTTAGATTGCCTTTTCCCTTTCTCCCCTTGAAAACGTGCACTTGTTATTTCATATTAATCTCATGTATCTTTCCCAGACTAAAGAGACTCACAGCTCCTTTCTGTCCCCAACAGCATATTCAGTTTTTCACTCATAGCAATACCAATTTGTTTTTAGAAGCATGGATTCTAGAACCAGACAACCTGAACCAAAGCCTAGCTTGGATGTCACTAACTGTGCAAATGTGAGCAAGTGACTTAATCTCTGTGGCCTAGTATAAAACCCAATTTTTGCATTATCATGCTGTAGGAAAATAACTGGTGTGAAACTTAAGAGCCTTAGGTTCTTGTCTTGGTTCTATTCATTTTTTTGTGAGTGAGTCTGGTCAGTATATGAAATCAGCACTAATTCTTTACAGTATTGAGCCATCCACAATCACCTTATATGCAAAATGAGGGAGACTGAACTGAATAGTCTCTCCAAGGTCTTTGCTAAATTTGTTTTTGTTTTTGTTGCATGGCGTGGAGTCAGTTTTGACTCATAGCAACCCTATTTTGGTTAGCAGTCCACAGTACATTCAATATTTTTCACCAATACCACAATTCAAATGCACCATTTTTTCTGTGGTCTTCCTTATTCATTGTCCAGCTCTCACATGCATATGAGGCAACTGAAAATACCATAGCTTGGGTCAGATGCACCGAGTGACCTAGTGATCACCTAGTGATCACCTAGTGATGCATCTTTGCTTTTTAACATTTTAAAGAGGTCTTTTGCAAGCAGATATTACCCAATCCTTTTTAATGTACTTAAGTTTATCCTGAGAATATTCTAATTCTAATATTCTAAATGGTTGCATAGTGTCTAAGGCACTTGACTGCTAACTTGAAGGCTAGTGCTTCAAACCCACCAACCACTCCTTGGAAGGAAGGTTGGGCAATCTACTTCCATAGTGATACTGCCTTGGAAACCCAAGGAGGGGTCACTATGAGTCGGGTCCGACTTGACAGCACATAGCAACAACAACAACAAATCCATCTTTATCTCAAACTGTTTTGGAATTGCCTGACTTCCCTTCCATGTGTGTGCATGCTCATATGTTTATGTGTGTTGGTGGGAAAACTTTACTGTTAGGGTGAATTTAATATGGGAAAACTATGAAAAAGTCAGTAAGATGTGTGTTAGAGAAAATATAGCAAAATGTTAATGGCCGAATCCAGCTTCATTATAAAATTCTTTCAACATGGCTATATGTTTGAATATTTTCATAATGAAATCTAGAGGGAAAGTCAAACAGAGCTAAATCTAATGAATAAAATAGGTTATCTATTGGGTAATGCACTATATATAAAATCTGAACTTTCGTATACATCATGGCTCATCATTCCCCTTTTTATAGACATTTAGAGGTGTTCCCAACATGTTTCAAATAAAAGCACTCTTTCAAATTAATAGTTTAGTGTAAAAGAGGATATCACTTACTTTGATTTATAAATTTCTGCAAATATATTGGTTATAGAGCATGGAGTCAATTTGATGACTTCCCTCCACTAGTCAGGAATGCTAGATTGATTTGTATCCTTGAAGTAGTTATACTGTCTTTTCACTAAAGTGTGCTTTTTAAAAGAACTATGAAGGCAAGAATGGAGATTTGATCAAACATGTGGAACTGATTGATACTGGCATTAACCCCGAATTAATTTAAATTACGATATCAAATGGCCTAGAGAGAGACCAAGACTTATGAATGGACACTTCTTTTCTTAAAGCAGCAATGAGCCCCAAGGGATGCCCTAAAAACATAAGTTTTTCAACCACAAAATCTACTCTTTCTTTTTTCTGTTCCCTTTTCTCTTTGGAACCCATCAAATCCTCCATATATCTAGCCATTTCTCTGAGCCAGTTCTGGTGTAAGACTTAAAAACCACAGAATTATGCTGGGAGGTGGGTAACCACTCCATAAAAAAACTGTGAAATTGTTTCAAATTCAGCAAAGCAATGGTTGTATCATTAAAAGCTTCAGAAGGAAAAAATAATTCCATTTTCTCTTCCATGGAGCTCATTGAAAAAAAGGTGGATGACGGCCACCAACACTGTTTGAAGCAACAGCTCTGCCAAAACTGTGAATAATTAACAGATTTGAAAATATAAGTAGCTTAAGCCAATCACACATTTGGCAGAGGTGAAAGTTGACTGTGCTAACTTGCTACTACAAGTATACTCTTCCTCAAAAACACGACTGCCCACCTGTCCCAATGCACTGCAGAAAGCCGGTTCCCTGTCTGTATTTCCACAGATCACAATGGTGAATCCGAAACATGAGAGGAGATAACAAGATACTTAGAGTATTTCATATTCAGTGGATTTTGGACATTTTCTGTAAACTTATTTTTTATCATTTAACATTAAATGAGCTTATTTCCCCAGTATAAGTTCTTCCACTTCGCAGCATACCTAAACTACCTAATAGCTGACGTTGAGTTGATTCACAAGTATATCAAAGTGGAACTGTGCCGCTCCATACGGTTTTCAATGGATTGTGTTTCAGAAGCAGATCATCTGGCTTTTCTTTAGACACATGTCTGGGTGAATTCAAACATGCAACCTTTTGGTCAGCAGCTGAGTATATTGTTAATGTTTTGCATTACCCAGGGACTCCTTTTCTAGCATATATAATACAAAATAGCCATCTCTTTATTATAATAGTATTTTAAAACCCTACATAAGGATTTTTCAAAACTCAACACTTTTCCTCCTCATACATGCTTAAAGACTGGTCAAAAGTGGGACTACATATTTTAAGCATGATTGGGGTCACTCTGAAGGACCTCTGATGGTATAGTGGTTAAGGCATTTGACTGCTGGTTAAGGCATTTGGCTGCTAACCAAAAAGTTGGTTGCTCGAACCCACCAGCTGCTCTGCAGAAGATTAGACAGTCTGCTTCTGTAAGGATTTACAGCCTTGGAAACCCAATGGGAGTCACTATGAGTCAGAATCAACCCAATGGCAGTGAGTTTGATTTTTTGAGGGGTCACTACTCACTTAATGTCTTCTGTAGGGGAAAAGCACTATGCACTCTGACTCCCTATCAAACATAAGAATGTATAAAATAAAAAGTCAACAGAGTAATGGTACATCTGAATATGAACATTTTACCACTTTCAAAAATTCATTTTAAATTCAAGTATTGGTATGGAGTCACTAAAGAAACTTAGATCATCAATCCAGTTAATCTATATAGTATCATTTCCTAAGCAAAAACTGGACACACTCATACCTTTATAGAATTTTCTTAAAATGATAAAACATTGAGATTCTTATTATTTTGAGTTTTTGGTGAAAATCCTTAATTACCTACAGCTATCATACTTTTCTTTGTTATTATTTAAAAAAACTGTAATTAGAAGGAAACACACAGTGTCTCTTTTCAAATATAAGTGTTTTCAGCTTTGGTACATACCTGTTTTCTTCTTTGTTTATGTGATAGTGGTAATAAAAGATTTTTCAAAAATGCCTCAGAGCTCAAGATTTTATTTTTTAAATAATTCATAGGCAAGGCTTGTAACAGTGCAAAAATTATTTTGCAGCTTAGATGCAAAGAAATCATGTTTGATGTTTAATAGCCAGAATTCCATTTCCTACTCATGGTTGCTATTTAAATTACAGCACAGTCTAGATGCAATAGTAGCTAAGTATGTAGAATATAGCAAGGTCACTATGGATTCTAGAGAGCTTTTGGCCACTCCAACAGCCACTCAAATCAAAAATGAGTCCCATACAGTTATTCCATGGGAGGCAAACATAATGAATGTTAAGAAAACATCCAAATCACATAAGGAAAATTTTGGAGTCTTTTTGTTTTTGTCTATTTCTTTTCTGCATGAGGAATAAAAAACAAAAACAAAAACTAGCAATCTCTGATAACTTAGGGAAGGATTAAATAATGATTTACTAGAAGCTGACTTTTATAGGATTCAAGAAATATTTGCTGGCAGAGTAGCTCTGGCTATAATAGAATGATGTCATTAATGTCTGAAGGGCTTCCTTTGCCCTTGACCTCAGAGAGACTTTACCAGGAAGTCAAAAGTAAAATAGGATTCCAGCTGGGGTCCCAAAAAGGTCACTGGATATAGTGAAGGGGGCTTGAAGCACTTGTTGATGAAGATCAAAGACTACAGCCTTCAGTATGGATTACACCTCAACATAAAGAAAAGAAAAACCCTCACAATTGGACCAATAAGCAACTGAACCACTAAGAAACAAACATCATGATAAATGGAAAAAAGACTGAGGTTGTCAAGGATTTCCATTTTACTTGGATCCCCAGTCAGCCCATGGAACCAGCAATCAAGATATTAAATGACATATGCATTGGGCAAATATGCTGCAAAAGATCTCTTTAAAGTGTTAAAGAGCAAAAAATGCCACTTTGAAGACTAGGGTTGCTTGACCCAAGCTATGGCATTTTCAACTGCCTCACATGCATGTGAAAGCTGGGCAATGAATAAGGAAGAGAGCAGAAGAATTGATCCATTTGAATTGTGGTATTGGCAAAGAATACTGAATATTCCATGGACTTCCAGAAAAACAAACAAATCTGTCTTGAAAGAAGTACAGCCAGAATACTTCTTAGAAGTGAGAATGGCCAGAATTCATTTCTTGCACTTTGGTCATGTTATGAGGAGGGGCCAGTCCCTGGAGAAGGATATCATGCTTGGTACAGTAGAGGGTCAGTGAAGAAGAGGATGACCCTCAATAAGATCGATTGACACAGTGGCTTCAACAACGGACTGGAGCACAGCAACAACTGTGAATGAGGAGGGTACAGGACTGGGTAGTGTGTCCCCTGTCTTACACAGTGTTGCTATGAGTCAGAAGTGACTCAAAGGCACCCACCACCAACAATAAGTGGGTGCATCTTGCTGTTCCCATGTTTGTACTCAAAGTGACCACCTTTATGTGGGATTATGGATTTCTGCATATACTGACTTTTAGAAAACTTTAACAGTTACAGAAGTCTGCACTATGTGATGGTGATTTTTGCCATCCCTGTTGCAGGACTTCATTCACTCACTTGTTTGACATCAGCAACATAACATAAAACCAGTATTTCTGGAGCATCTACTATGTGCTAGGGTATTTTGTATTCATAAGAAAAATTTTAAATATTCAACTAAGAATCTATAATGTCATTGCAGAAGCTTTTGATAAATTAAAATGTTTAACAGGTTTTTTTTAACCCAGCTATTTACTTCACAGACAGCCAAATTCTCCTAGAGCTCAAGCTGCATCAACATTTTCAGTCCTGAGGGTCTTATTGGGTGAGCTGCAATTTCAGAGGACTAAATAATAACCTAGGTGTTAATGAAACTCAGGATTGCCAAGAGTTCATAATTTACAAACAGGGAGTGATTAAGCATTGAAGGAACAACCATCATCCTATTGGAAAATGCCACTCTGAGCCTGCCGTCTACGTAAACTACATCATAGTCCATAGCTCAATGCCATGGTTTTAAAATTGCACATAGCTACAGTACATTCTCTATGGTTAGTCACTAATAACAATTCTCTCCACTGTGGGATTAGTCTGACTTGAGGAGGAATCTATGCATGGGCAAAAGGAAGAAAAGAGAATTCCAATTTCTATGTATTTCTGCTCATGTTAGAAACAATGCATACATACATTCACTGCTCAAATTAATTAAATACATTTTAATTAATTAAATGTATTTTGTTTAAAATTTGGTTTATATTGAACATTTCCACAATTAGCTTAGGAAAACCTCTAGAATAGTATTGTGAATAAAACCCCTAGAGGCAGTTCAGAGAAGTTTAAAGATAGAAGGTGCCTAAAAGACACCATCTAAACTCACTAACACATTCCACAGAATGACATTTTACCAATGTCTATTAAATGATCAGAGAGTAACCAGAGCAATTTAGTCATAAATTTCATTCAAAATTTCCATCTATGCATTATGAATAAAAAGAGAGCACCATCTCTAATAGAAAGTTCTTTCAATAAAGCTCTCTTAAAATATGGATTTTAAAACTCCAACCTCAGTTTGGAATGATAATCAGTAGAGATAAATTCACAGTTGTGTGTAATTGTTAACAGGTGCTAATTATTACTATAGTGATGTAATTCATGATGGAATCTGAAGTAAATCTTCACAGGAAATAATCACTGTTTGCTAAGAGTAAATGTGTTATATTATTCCAAAACCATCAGTCTTAGCTACTCAACACCTCAGAACAGGAAGTAATCCTCCAAACCAGCCTGCATTATAAAGCCTCTTCTTTTTGCCCAATGTAAATATATTTATATGGTGGCATGATACAGTTCTGAAAAGTAACTGGAAAATTCTGTTCCTGGTTATTATCTGTAGCAATAACCAGAAAGCATCTGAGTAATCAACCTCTCTGATTTTCTTTAGCAATAATTCCGTGACTATATTTTTAAACACTCTTCCCAGTCAGCACCAGAGACACTTCCATGCAAGTTAACTCTTTGAATGTAAATAGATATTTCTCTTTGCTTTATTGATGAAAACACAGAAACACCAGGAAGTTAGGGAACTTATCCAAAAAACAAAGAAGTTGTAAACAGCAGATAGAAATTTCTGGTGTCCTGGCTTCAAATTAATATACCTTCCCCTCAAAGAACAGGTAAGAGAGACAGCTTCCTTGGAAATGGTCTCATTTATTATACTATCGAGAATTAATTTAGCCAAAAAAAAAATATATATACATATATGTATATATATATGTATATATATATTGCTGACTTTCCCTATAGATATAATTAAAATTTTTGAATTATATACTCTTTATTAAAAAATAATTTGTATTTATATCAGATAGCATAGTACCAGGCACTCTGGTGGTGCAGTGCCTATGGCATGTGACTGCTAACCAGAAGGCTGGCAGTCCAAACTCAGGAGTCACTCCTCAGAGGGAAGGTTGAGCAATCTACTTCGGTAGTGATATGGCCTTGGAAACCCAAGGAGGGCTCGCTATGAGTTGGGTCCGACTCGACAGCAGTGAGTTTGGTCTGGTTTTTAGCATAGTACTATTTATGTTTATATATGTACAAGCACTATTAAAAAATTAAAAAAAAAAAAAAAAAACCTCACTGCCATGGATTCAGTTTGACTCATAGCGACCCCTCCTTGGATTTCCGAGGCAGTTACAGAAGTAGATTGCCCACTCTTCCTTCGGAGGAGCGGCTAGTGGGTTTGCACTACCAGCCTTCTGGTTAGCAGTCAAATGCCTTGGGCACTACACCACCAGACGTGGCTATATCAGGGAGGTGGCGGGAACCTTAGTGCTATCACAGCAACCCCTCCTGGGGTTTCCAAGGCAGTATCATTATGGAAGTAGACTGCCTAATCGTCCTTACGAGGAATGGCTGGTGGGTTTGAACCTCCAGTCTTCTGGTTAGCAGTCAAGTGCCTTAGGCACTATGCCATCAGAAAGCACCATAGAGGCATTGACATATGGATGGAAGTTATTAGAAATAAATAAAAACTTATTTACAAAATTATTTTAATTCACCCAAGTACATATAAATTGGTCATATGTACTATCGCAGCTAGTTTCAAATCTATTTCATTGACTTGTTTTCAATGATCTTATAAGTAAGTTACTTTATCTATTAATTAGTAATTGCTATAATTATAAAGAATTATAATGAAAATTTAAAAAAATTAGTTGGTGACATAGGGAAAATACATGCAAAAGCATCTGAACTGTACTTAAATCTATAATATGTCAGATGCTCTTTCAATTTAGGGACCCAAGAACAGTTAATTAATCACTCAACCGCTAACAAATGTGACTCATACTTCATTTGGTAATTGTGTGGTCACCCAGAGAATCAATGGCAATTAAGTAGTTGATCAATGAACTCTCCTCTTCCATGGATAACAAAGACCCCAAAGTACTTATCTACTGTTCTTCTAAATAAACTCAAGAAAACATATATTTCTATCAGTATACTAGGCTGAAAAGACTTTGAACTCCAATACTTTTTTCTATTTTTTAATACAGATGAAATCCAAAGTGCTAATGATCATATCTACCATATATCAGAGTATTAAGTATTAGAAACTAGATTTAGAAGAAAAAATCCCTTCACTTAATAAGATAACCAAAGCAGACCAATAGCTAAGCAATTATACAGCCGACTGAAAACAGCAGTGTGATGGAACTCATGTTCTGCTCACCATTTCTCTAATCTATAAATTATTTTAAATCCCTTGTAAAAAGATTTCAAAAGGATTTCAAACAATGGTTTTCAAATACTCAGGTAGAAGAGCATTTCTGCTAGCTACTGATACCTTTATGAACTCCTGAGTTAAACCACTTCTATGGATCAGAGAATGCTTTATTGTTTCCCAAAAGAAAGTGAATCTGTTTGAAATATGAGTATTTAGAAAGTTTGCCTCTTATTTTGGAACGTAGTCAAAGAAGAGGGAAGAGTAGAGTGGTGGGAGTTTCTATACTAAGCAAGCTTTGAAAATTAAAAGCAAAGAATTATATGTTCTTGTATTATACAGTCACACTAATAAAAGCAATAAAACACTTCCAGGGGATGCTTGACATGAACAATTTCATAAGCTTGATATCGATCCCCAGATTCTTTTCAAGTGAGGTTGCTTCGCGGTAACCTGCTCCCTGGCGCATTTCCTATCAACTGCACTCTAGTAAGCCTTGCGCTAAATATAGAAGAGCTTGGAATTTCATAGCTGGTGGCAATTTATGGCAACTTTTTTGTATTGTACAGTTTATTACACAGTCAAAATTAATTCAAGTGTATGAATGAACATATAATGAAGCAACATCTCTGAGCGGACAGGGCAACTAGATTTGGAGTGGAAGGCCAAGCTAGGTTTTTATATAACTTCCAGGATTGTTAGAATTAGCCCAGGTAACTTTTGTGAAAATGCTGCAATGCTGCATCACACTACACAAATGTCAAAAATTATGAAGCAGACAGACATATGCTATCATCTCAACACTCAATACTTTATTTCCTTGATCCAACATTTAAAGAACCACCAAATCAATGAATTAAATAAAATCAAAATTACTTAAACTTTAGTTGATAATTTTTTTTTTCACTCTCATAATGTTAATGCCAGACTAATTTAACTCTACTGTAAATGTTAAAAAGGAGTTCCCATGGTATAGGGGTTAAAGCATTTGGGTGCTAAACTAAAGGTCGACGGTTCAAACTCACCAGCTGCTCTGCAAGAAAAAAAAGGAGGCAGTCTACTTCCACAAAGATTTACTGCCTTGGAAACCCTAAGGGGCAATTCTACTCTGTCCTATAAGGTCCCTATGAATCGGAATCAACTTGATGGCAGTGAGTTTTTGGTTAATGTCAAAAAGCTAACATAAAAGGGAAAGCCTACGCTTCATCTTAATTCTCTGTATTAATATAAAAACCTGAATATATTCTAAAATTTGATAAGTATCTGGCAGGAAGTTCAAGTTGGCCTTCTGGATTTTACTTCGGTAATTCCCTAGCATTTGGTGCATGAAAATAATATTCTTTTTACCTTTACAATTTCACTTTAACAGAGTTAAATTGTTTTGTTTTGGTTGTTAAGTATCTGCAAGAAACAAAACTGAAAAAAAATCTCTAAGGCATTCTGCAGTAGGAAATTGATTAAGGAAATCTTTACAATCCTCCTAATAAAGATACTAAATCATTCTTTAACAATCAATCATTCATTATCAAACTTAAGGGAGTCTCTTATATGAGAGACACCACACCAGCAACTGATTGCCCAAAGATTAAGAGAGAGAGAGAGCCCTGGTGGTGCAATGGTTAAGGATTTGGCTGCTGACTGAAAGGTCAGCAGTTCAAACTCTCCAGAAACTACATAGGAGAAAGATGTAGCAGTCTGTTGCTGTAAAGATTACAGGCTTGGACATCCTATAGGGCAGCTGTACTCTCTTTTAGGGTCACTATGAGTCAGAATCAATTTGATGGCAATGAGTTTGGTTTCTGGTTTTACAAGTTTCCTTAGTCAATCATGCCAAGAGTGTGTCCTCACATATTGATTTGCACTTTACTATAGTCATTTTTCAATGAATATTTAGTGCATTACATGTCAGGCAGCAAGATTCTAGATTATGAAATAGATCATTTTAATAAAATAAAACAATACAAGTAATACAGAGATAAATTATATTATTCAGATTTATTTATTTTGAAGGAGCTCTGGTAGTATAGTGCCTAAAGCACTGAACTGCTAACGCCTTCGAAACCCAAGGAGGGGTCACTATCAGTCGGGTCCGACTTGATGGCACATAACAACAAACAACATTTATTTTGTAGAATAAATAAGTATTTACCTTTGCTAATCAATTTTATGATAATCTGCACTTGGACTGGTATAGCATCAATATTCAGAGATTTTATTTTCATAATTAATTTAAGCACAGATTTCATGCCAACAGTTATTGTGGTTGGTTGCTAACCAAAAGGCTGGACATTGGAGTCCACCCTAAGGCATCTTAGCGAAAGGCCTGGCAGTCTACTTCTGAAAAATCAGCCGTTGACAATCCTATGGAGCACAGCCCACTCTGACACACAGGGGTTACCATGAGTCAGACAGAGTCCATTCAGTGGGCAGTTATTCTTTTTGAAAAAATGAAAATAACCAACCATTTGAGCCAGCAATGTACCGAGTTTCCATATAGACTGTTTGGAGTTCACAAAAGCAACATAGTCTAACAGTTCACAGTATAGTCTTCTGAACCAGAGCACCTGGTTCTACCCTGGCTCAGCCCCTCACCAGTTGTGTGACTCTTAGCAAATTACTTAACATCTCTTTTCCTTAGTTTCTTTGGATAAGATTAGTATGTACCTTATAGGGTTGATATGGTATATTAATACATTCCACAGAATGTTAATAATAAACCTCACAGTGATATTTTGAGGCTTAAAGGAGTTAATATTTGCTAAGTACCTAGAAAAAGACATGATATACAGAAGCTTTAAAATAAAAAATTTTTAAATGTGCCTGACTTATGTATCACTTATATAGGACCAACACCTGAGCCTGAAAAATTAAGGATATAGTTTCAAATGGTCCAGGCTCAGAGAAGTTGAAATACTTTTTTGAAATCTGCATGGCAATACAATCAATGATGACTTGGTGGCACAGTGCCTAAGGCATTTACCTGCTATCTTCCTTCCATGGAGTGGGAGTTCATACCCATCAGCCACTCCATGGAAGGAAGATGGAGCAATCTACTTCCGTAAAGATTTACTGCCTCAGAAACCCAATGGGGGTCACTATGAGTCAGAGTCAACTTGATGGCATTGGGTTTTCTGAGTTTTACTTTTGGAGAATGTCCTTGCCATTTCTTGGATGAAGGAAAATCATGTATAGTAGCCGATAATCCATTACGTGGAGCAGAGATAAAATTTTGATCAAAAGTATTTTGCTTATCGCACATTATACTTTATACCATCATTGACTAAGTCATTCAGTATTAAAATAAAAGAAGATCATCTTGATCATCACTGGACCAAACAATTTATAGAAATCCCCTCTCTCTTTCTATCTTTTTTAATTTGTTACAATGAAAAAATATTATTTCCTATAAAACAATAATGATTGAAAATCCCATCAACAAAAAGACCATCAGCACACATGGTTTGCGTTTACCCACATTTGGCTGAAGCCCTTTTCTCCACATTTCACTGCTTCTAGGATCTCAGCAGGTTTGTCTGGGAAATAAATGTTCTGCCTCAACTAGAAAAAACATAAAACATAATCCTGACTCTTGTTTCATTCCTTTTATAAGACCAATAATTCAGTTGTCTTATATCCAGAAATGCAGTCTTTATAACATGTTCTGTTCTGTACTGACATTTTTATACCATTTTTCTTTAAGTGTCATATATCTCAAACGGCTTTATAGGAAGAGTTATTGCTCAAGAATCACTGCTTCCCTATGGAATCTAGGGAATTTGGATCACTGTGTAAGTGGTATTGAGAACACATGTACACAGCTTAAAGATTTGGATCTTGTCACTGGTCTTAAGATAGCCAAATACCTAATCTATTTTCATTTAAAAGGAGAATAAAAAGATAATGTATGAATGTCAGTTTTCTTAGAATTATAGTAATTCAAACCAGGCAATACCCCTGCCTGTTTTATATAAGATGATTTTTTTTTTCTCAACTCTAAAGATGTATGCATTTTCTTTTAAAAAAAATCCTGTTCTTTTATTAATCATTGTTTTCCAAATTTGCATCTGGAGTCTAGGATTTTAACCATATTTATTTTAATTTTAACCATATTAGAAAAGATACCAGAAAATAGTGAAAGAGTGGAGAGTCCAACCACTTGAACTAACTTGAAAGTTGATCTACTAAGTGTTCTTTGCTCAATATGTGAAATGATTTAAAAAAAAAAAAAAAATCTCTAGCACATTTAAGCTACATAGGCATAAAAGCAATTTATTTTAATTATTAATCAAATATTTACAATAGTAATAAATAATTTAAGTTATAATTAACTCTATTATAAACAGTGCCATGAATAGGCATGAGGACTGGGGTCATTAGCCTATAGAATTATTGTGATTTGTGTGTACAAGTTTGCTTTCTTTCCTCAAGCAGAAAGAAAACATTTTTAACCACATAATTTCAAAGTGTTGTCCACTATTTCTAAATGTCAGTGATTAGAAAGATATCTCTTTTATCCTGCTCCTCTATCCTTACAGTTGTGAACTCACTGGAGTTGAGCTCTGTAAAATTGTCAGGCGTCAGTCATTAAAAGAGAAGTGAAGGTTTGGGGTTTGATATCAAAATTTTGACAGAGACAAATATTTTCTTTCAGAATTATGTTTAGCAACATTTCCAGGAACAACAATAAAACAACAACAAAAAACCCAACAGAGTTCTGAGAATTGTATTAAAGTCTGGCCCATTATAACTTTCAAAAAGGAAGTTTCCTTACCACAAACCAAGTACATTCCTCTAACTGTACATGCTTTCATAAATTATAGACATGTTCTCCACCATGTATCACCAGTCACCACAAGCTCATAAGACAATGAGAAGACTCTAACTGGTTTTGTTGGGAAGGCTTACGGTTTGCCAGAGACATTTCTGGGATTGCCCCTCTGAGCTAATATGATGATCAGTTTGCTGCTCTCTTACTTTGTAGACTCCTAAAATTGATGCAAATCAAGGCTTGATCTGATCTCCAAGGGTGAGCAATGCTAAGATGGCTTGCAAACAGCCCCTGGGACAAGTGCTGTCCTAAGTCAACAAGACGCTTACCACTTGAAAGACAGCTCACGGGCTCAGATGAGCACACTACTTATTACTGCTTGAGTTTGATCCAGAAGGGCTTTCTTCTACCTATCCCCCCAACTGTGCCATTTCCTAATAATGGTGCCATTGGGTCAACTACTTGGGAAAAAGTTAAATTCTTCCCTCACACATTAGTCAATTCAAGGGGCCTAACACTTTAAATTGGGAGCTCTGGTAGC
>NW_006921647.1:7484479-7494026 GCF_000298275.1 Orycteropus afer afer | reverse complement strand
AGTGGGAGGGGAGCTGCTGCATTGTAAATTTTGGTCAATGACATGAGACAAAGTATATGTGAACTGCTGTATGAAAAGTGAATTTACTCTATAAATCTTCACCCAAATCCTAATAATAATAAAAAAAAAAAAAAAGAAAGATGGAAGAAGAGTGAAGCCTTTGAATTGTGGTGTTGAAAAAGAATACCGAAAATACCATGCACTGCCAGAAGAACAAACAAGTCTGTCTTGGAAGAAGTTCAGTGGGAAAGCTCCTTAGAAGTGAGAGTAGCCAGACTTCCATCTCACTTACTTTGGTCATGTTGTCAGAAATACCAGTTGCTGGAGAAGGATATCATGCTTGGTAAAGTGGAGGGTCAGAGAAAAAGAGAACAATCTTCAACGAGATGGACTGACAGAGTGACTGCAATGATGGGCTCAAGCACAGACAGCATTGTGCAAATGACACTGGACCCCAGCAATGTTCCATTCTGTTGCACACAGGGTAGCTATGAGTCAGAGACAATTCGATGGCACCTGAAAACAACAACTTGTTTAGGAAGCATATGCTAAAGAAAGCAATGGCACCCACTAAAGTCTGATGTGGGAAGCAACTAAGAACAGACAAAAAGCAATGAGTCCTTATTTGCAACAAGTCAACTCTCTCAATTTTAACTAGCCACTTAAAAAGAGTTGATAAGGTCATGGAATACATCTAGATTAACTGAAAAATGATTTGGAAGAACTGATATAAGAATCTGAACTTTATCCCAAGAAGAAAGAATATGAAAGATATTATTTCATTTTATATGAAGACAAAGACATTAACTTTTGTTGTTAGTTGCTATGGAGTTAGCCCTGACTTAAGATGACCTCATGCGTACAGAATAAAATACTACCTGGTCCCGTGCCATCTTCATGATCACTGATATGCTGGAGTCCATTGTTTTAGATATTACTTCAATACTAACACTATACGATCACAGTGAGCTATCGGGGACCTATATATATATTAACTAGTATATTTATATTTAAATAAAAACATTATTCAGGGAAAATGCTTAAGCATAAAATGAAAAGTACGTCATGAATCTATTACTAAGCATCCACATCTTATGCAGGAATCATGTACAATATCTAGTATTCACTAAATCTGAGACACTATACAAAACCATTTATAAGTATTATGTACACACAATGAGAGGCAACGTATCATAATACACACCTCAAAGGTTTGCTGTGAGAATCAAACAAGTTGTTGTTGTTGTTGTTATGTGCCGTCAAGTCGGCCCCGACTCATAGCAACCCTTCCTTGGGTTTCCGAGGCAGTATCACTACGAAAGTAGGATTGCCCAACCTTCCTTCCGAGGAGTGGCTGGTGGGTTTGAACCGCCAGCCTTCTGGTTAGCAGTCAAGTGCTTTAGCCACTATGCTACCAGAGCTGTTTAGCACCCTGTCTGGGACTCCAGAAATAATAAACGGTAGCTCCTTACAACAAATACTGGTGGATGAAAGATATGAAATAACTCATCTAAAGTGATGGAGCCTGACTCCAGAGCCTGTGTCCATACTGTGTGACTATTAATAGAGAATATCCTCATTCTCTCTCTCACCCCCTTCCCAACCTCATACAGTCTACATAAACAAAACACAGTATACATGACTGGAATATATATATTACATATGTAAATGCTAGAAAAAAATGCATGCTGAGTGGTAAAATTACATATTTTTCCTGGTAGTTTTACTTCCCAGGTTTTCTATAAGTAACAGGTATTATTTTAATAATCAGCCGTTTTATGAAGATCTTCAAAAAACTTAAATCATGAAAATTTTCAGCAGTTTCAAATGTCTCATATTATTATTAATCAAGAAAACATTTACAAATGTTATGTCTCATTTACCATAACCATCAGCAAAGATTCTTTTCAAGTAACAGCAATTATTATAGCAAATCATTCTTTCAAGTGCTAAAGGGCACCTTAATGAACACAAAGTGTTCATGTTACATAATTGCCATGTTACATAAATGCCACCTAACAACTACTTTTAATATTATTTGGGACCATCAAAAGGGTCATCTAGAATTTGGAGTCCAGTAAGGTCAGTCCTGGCTCTAGATAAAAAAGATGTAATAATTTGAAGATACAAGATAAGTATCACTGACCTGTTTCCAAAAGTCCTTTGTTCAAACATGGCCTTACTTATTACTGAGAGGCTTGAAGAGAAAGCAAATTAAGCAACTAAGCCTTAAAAACTACATCATTTCAGCAGGTTCCATAATGTAATCTGCCAGGAGAAGATGAAACCAAGTTCTCAAGAGCTGCTGGAACTATACTTGCATTTGGAAACTAAAGCAGCCTAGCTCCCCTAGGACATTATATGAAATTGACTCTCCAGAAGAGCTCATTTTGGGGGAAAGAATGAAGTATACACTTCATAAATATGCTCTCAAGATGACATACGGATGAGATGGCAAGAACAGGGTACCTCAAGTGGCACAGTATGAGTAAAGGGATCCCTAAGAGAGCAGAAGGGAACTGAGATAACACCTTGAAATAGCAAAACTGGTTCTAATTGGTGGAATGGGGTAGCTGGATGAACATAGTCAACTGATGGAAGAAAGCATCTTGATCATTTCCTTTTTCTCTTTCTTTTTCAAGATACTAACTTGACTGCTAACCAGAAGGCTGACAGTTCAAACCCACCAGTCACTCCTCGGAAGGAAGGCTGGGCAATCTACTTCCATAGTGATACTGCCTCGGACACCCAAGGAAGTGTGGCTATGAGTCTGGTCCAATTCGACGGTACATAACAACAGCAATTTTTGAAAGACAGAAGTCACACTCACATAATCCTGTGGTTAGGCCAGAGCTAATGAAACCACAAGAGTCCCTGGGTGGTGCAAATGGTTATGTGCTAAGCTGCTAAGCAAAAGGTTGAAAGTTTGTGTCCACCCAGAGATGCCTGGTGATTTATTTCTAAAAATGTAAGGCACTGAAAACTTATGAAGCACACTTGTACTCTGACACTATGGGATCACCAAGAGTGGGAGTCAACTCAACAGCAATTGGTAACGAGACCACTGCCATAAATCATTAAACCATCTGGTTGGCCCCCAGGTCTCCGAAGGAGGTCAGGATGCTCCAAGCTGTTTTCCTCACCTGCAACTTTCTCTAATAGCCACTATCTAGCTAGACCCTCCTACCCACCAAGAGCTGTTTAGCTGTTTGGTATATAACTAACAAACAAAAAACAGACCACTTATTTAAATGTCTTTTAAAGGGTCAATGTTTCATTTGATACAGATACATTATGGAGCGCTCAGAGGACTCCAGGGAGGTACTCTGCTCTACTCTTCAGTCTGGTGCAACATCCATATATTGACAGCCAACTTCTAGTAAAGGTGAGGAGAAGGGTGGGCCTTGGTAAAGCTTATGAGACAAGAAGTCAAAACCCTCTATTGAGTAGCATGCCTAAGGCATGTGACTACTAACCAGAAAGGCTGGGGATTCAAACCCACCAGCCACTCCTTGGAAGGAAGGTTGGGCAATCTACTTCCGTAGTTATACTGTCTCGGAAACCCAACGAGTGGTTGCAATAAGTCACATCCAACTCGATGGCAGTGAGTTTGGTTTTTTTGGTTTGTATTGAGTAGCAAGAAATATTTGACCAAAATAATTTAAATCACCTTGGCTCTGGTATGCTCTCCATAGCTTTGCTGATAGTTTGCATGAAGAGGAGAGGATATAGGTATCTTTGAAAAGATAATGGGTGCAAGTAATTAGGGAAGTAAGAGTCAGTTTACTATAACAATGTGTTCTCCAGAGCACAAAAAGAAGATAAATTTAAATGCATGATTATCTTCTCATTGCCCTTTCACCACTACCAAAATTAAAATAATATGTGCCCAAACAGGTTATTTAAGAGTCTGAGAAGGTGGTCCAATTTTTGAGATTCAACTAAATATCAGGTGAGCTCCCACAAACTCTCCATTCCGATACCTACAAGTATGGGGAGAAAACTTAATTGAGAATTTAAAAGAAGAGGAAAACTTTACACTATTTTAAATATTATTTTACTCAGAAACATGACCTCATAGTAAAGACCCAGAATGAAGAAGGAAGTAAAGAGAACTACTAATAAATATATTATCTCTGAACAATATGAATGCTAATATTATTTCTTAAATATCCATATAGTAGTCTACCATCAAATTAGAGAACATGGATTTATATTATTATTTGAGGAGGAGTTCCATATCAGGAGGTCCATATTTCCAAACAGATTACATTATTTGTCAAGGAAAACACATTACTCTTTGAAAAGCAGAAAAGTTGATCTTGGCAAATGCTTAGTGAGATTGTTCCCTACTTGATTTCCCTTATATGTGGCGTGGGGGAGAGCATATATTTTGTGCTGCTTTGTGGCATTGTTTCAAAAAAAACCTGTTGTTATTGTGGCCAGAAATAAGTAGAGAATGTCTAGAAAAGAGTGCACATTACAGTGTTGGGAAGTGATGGAATTCTTATTTTCACCATTTATGTTCTGTAGTAAAAGATATTTCAGAAGGAACAGCATCTATGTTTGGCAGGAGGTAGGGACTGGCTTAATGGCTGCTTATCTTTTTCCCTTCATCAACATTGGTCCTTTTCTTCATAATCAGAGAAATATGTAGATAAGTATGCATTGCTTGATCGAATTCTAAAACTGTGTAACCATATCTCATTATATTAACATGCTAAACCAAAAAACACCAGAAGCTCTGATGGTGTAGTGCCTAAGGCATTTGACTGCTAACCAGAAGGCTAGCAGTTCAAACCCACCAGGCACTCCGCAGAAGGAAGAGTGGGCAATCTACTTCTGTAAAGATTTACTGCCTGTGAAACCCAAAGGGGGTCACTATGAGTTGGAATCAACTCGATGGCAGTGAGTAGGGTTTTGGTTTTTAATCCAAAAAACCACACCCACTGCTGTCAAGTCAATTCCAACTAGTACCTTATTGTTCAACTTTGTTCAAGTGGTCTTAGCACTATCTTTATAATATCTGATAATAGAATGTTTAATTGTGCCAGGGCACAATTTTGTATCTTCATGTATCTCTATGTTTTTGTCAAAGGATGACTTAAATCTATTGGTAGGAATCTGCTTATTCTAACTCTTTCTTTCCTCCTTCTTCTTCCTCTGCTTCCCAATCCTATTGCTATTATTTAAATAATAATAATAACAATGGCAAATATTTATGGAGTGCTCATTATATGCCAGGAACTTTTCTAAGCAATCTTTGCATCTTATGCCATTCAATTCCCTACCAACATCGCAGATTAGATAAAACTGTTATCCTGTTACAAATTGGGAAGCCAGGGCTCAGAAAGTTTGACTATAACTTGCCATAGTCACAAAACTGGTCACTGGTGGATTCAGGACATTTATTTCTGATACACAGTGCTGACAGATTCTCTGTGAGAGTAAACTGCACTTTATTGTTTAGGCCTATTCACGTTTTAGATAAAGGGTGAGAAATTAAAGCCACTCATAACCAACCAAGGCAAGCTGGAGAGAACTATACTGTTGGTGTGAAAACTTACAGAAAATTGCAATAGAATTTTTCATGCTGAATCCTCTTTCCGTTTGTTACTTCTTATACTCAAAATCTACAGCTCCATCCTTTCAATTTACTGAGAAATGAGTCAGTAAGGATTACAGGAGATTACCAAGAGACTGCACAGTAAAAATGTTAAATTATAAAAAATACAAAATAGAAAATGTGAACACATAATTTTTTTTTCAAAACTGTAACCATATCTGTGTTTGAGTGTGAGTATATATATGCATTAAAACATGTTATTAAATGACTGGATCAAGGTATTATGAGTGACAATGCTTGAGCTTTTAAATAATCAATGTGAATCATCAACAATAAATGCAGAAGCAATTGGTACTGATTGCTTTGATAAAAGGTATTTGATAAAAACATTCTATGAAAAGCAATGCCATAAGCCAGTTCCTCCCCTGTGAATAGAGATACAGCCTGTGTCTCTAAAAGATAATGTGCAGTAAAGGTTTAGTAATTACCTGGCATTTCCTCTCATTTATGGTCTCCTCCTCTGTAATTTCCTATACAGGCAGTCTCCGGGTTAGGAATGTCTGATATGCGTATAACCCATAGTTACAAACCAACTCCAGTAAAGCCTATTACATTAAAATACCAGGTACATACAATGGTTGGTAATGATAAACAGGCATTACTTTGTGATACACCTTAAAACATTATTGTTATTATTATTATATTATGTTAAAGATCTTTTGTGTATCTGGAAGTGTCTCCTTAGTGTTTTTTATGCATAAAAAGGAATACTATATACTATGTACTAAGACAAACATTTCACTAACTGATGTTAGATGCAAACTGTATTTAACTAGTCTGATTTACATATAAATTTGACTTAAAGACAGACTTAGAAACGGAACTTGTTCGCATTCCGAAGGCTGCGTGTGCACAATTTTTGAATAAAATTTGTAACTGCTTATCTGGTAATGATCCCCTTTCCTCCCCACCCCATAAACCCTCAAACACCCCACTGCTGTTTAGTCAATATCAACTCATAACAGCCCTATAGGACAGAGCAGAACTCCTGATAGGTTTTCTAAGGTTGCAAATCTTTACGGAAGCAGACTGTTGTATCTTTCTTCCATGAAGCAGCTGGTGGATTTCAACTGCCAACCTATGGATAAGCAGCCCAGCGCTTAACCACTGTGCCACCAGGATTCCTTCCATAAACCTTCACTACAAGCCAAACCCCCACTGTTCTTTAAGATTCTTCACCAGTTTCAGAGCTGGTGGTCAAGTGATCTAGACAAGAGGCTAGCAACTCCTTGAAGAAAGCCCATTCCTTTAATTCTGGTTATTACACCATTTAACACTGTCTTATGTAAAGCAACCTGGATTACACAAAATCTAGAGGGCCTAGAATTCTCATCCTCTCAGATAGCATCAAGGAAAATGAAGGCTGAGCTAGAGAGTATAAGATTCCTTCCCACTCCTTCTGCCAGGGGCACAGTGCAAAGGGTTGAGCAAGGTCAGCATCACTCCTCTAGAGGATCCTTCTTGGCTCTTCTCCAGGCTCCCTCAACTTGTTCTCTCCATTCGAATTTCACAAGTTTACAATTTTCCTAGTTTAAAAACATCTAGAAGAGGCCTCCAGCACAGCATTTTGAGATCTCCAAGTTGTCTCCAGCCCCAGAAAAGGCTGCTGCAGCAACCACATGATACTTCTGAAATAGAACCAAAGGCACTAAAACCCAACCTAATAAGTCAGGTGGAAAGGGTTAGGAAATACAAATTACCCCTGCCTTTGCCACAATGTGTCTCTTCCTCCTCCTATCTCTGTCTTTCTCTGTATCTTTCTGTCTTTTATAAGCTCTGACACCACGCTGAATCCTCCATTTGGGAGTCCATAAATCTCCACTGGGTACTTAGCGTTTACCAAGCATGTTGTTAGATCACCTAGGGCTTTTAGAAATGAATAGGAAAAAATGTCCTGTCTTAATATTCAGGGTCAAGAAGATGACACACGTTGACAAAGAGTTACAAAACAGTGTAAGAGGTGCTATAATGGAGGTTTGGGAGTGGAGGAGATGACAGGAGTTGAAAAGAAGGAGTTCCTAACTACCTAAAACACTTCAAGGAACCCTTCATGAGAAGGGACCCTTCATGAGAAGTCACTCCTTAAACTAGATTGAAAGAACAAATACAATCCTGCTAGTAGACAAGAAGGAGAACATGTCCATACATATCTGCTTTTAAAGCAAAAATGCACCCAAAATGGGGCAGGGTGATGATGACTGAGAGAAGGTTACTCAAGAAAGCATAATATACGCACTCTGCACTTATCAACATGGTTAGGTTCCAAAAACCAGGTTGCTATGTGAAAATCAGCATTTTTCAAAAATTGAGAATGACCACATCAAATATCAAAATGGAGAATTATTACATCATTACATAAGTGCCAAATGACATCATTATATAACTGCCAAACCACTGACAATCATGGGCCAGGCAAGCTATCACATAACCTTAATGACTGTAGCCAGTGTTACTCTTGCCATGCACCTCAGCATTCGCTACTGCCAGACTTATATCATGAATACACAAAATAATAGTTAGACGGTAGATTTTTTACTATTGTCATAAATGCGAAATATCAGATAACAAGATAGTCAATAAGTGAGGAGTAGGTGTAGTTTTATAAATATGGAATATTTAGCTGAATAGTTAAATGTGATTGTACTTGAAGGGAGTATGGGAGTAGGTGAGGAGGCATTTTCTGCTCAAAGCTTTTCTATAAGTGTGCTTTATGGAAACACTTTGTTTGGATAATGATTATTGCCTCTTCTAAGTAGAAAGCTCAAAGGATTATTGCAAATCAGTCATCTTGCAATAATTGCTCCCCAGTGACAAAGGTTGAAAGGAAAGAAGCTCTATGTTCCCTCAAACCTTTAGTCCTTATGAGTGAAGTCAAGGCTACCCATACACCTTGTTGTTTCCTCAACACCTATATACCTGTTGATGATTATTTGTTTGAAAGAAAGTGTGTGTATATGTGTGTGTGCGTGAGAAAGAGCGAGAGTGAGAGAGAAGAGGGAAAGAAAGAAAATTATAGAATAAAGGGAAAACAATTGAATCTATCACTAAGCTTAAAATTTACTTAGATTAATTAGCTTTTTATTCTGATATATGGGTTAACGTCTCAAAATGACTTAATATCTTTATCAAGGAAATAAACACTTGAATCCTACATAGTCAAGAAAAAAAAGCTTCTGAAATCATTCTGTATTATTATATTTGCCTATGTTTTGTTAAAAATAAGCTTGTGAAATTCTTTAGTAAAAGCATTTTTGGGAAGCCTTAAAATACATTTGCAAGTGATATTAATTACAGGGCTTTGGAGTTGTTATGAGTCAGAAGCAGCTCAACACCAGTTACTGAGAACCTATACATTCTGCAACAGAACTGTTCAAAAATTAAGTATTAAGACTGTGAGGGTTTCAGTCAGGCATTGTACCTACCAACACTGTGCACACGAGGTGGGCTAAGACAAAGAGGATCTGCTTGTTAACTGAATATATACAGGTAAACATTTTAAAAACCCAAGGTTAGGTGCTAAGAGTGGCTTATCTTTATGCTCCTCACCTAGAAATACAATTTGCAGATTTATTTTGTTCCAAAAATTTTCCATAAGATTGAATGTCAGCCAGACTTTTCCAGATAATGGTGGGATTACTTGACCAGGAGGTAGATTTTTACTGACAGCATAGCTTTAGACATAATCGTAACTAGAAGACTATTCCAGTTTTGTGTTTTTGAAAATCATCAGTGTAAATCACATAAATGTAAATGTCTATAGGCATATTTAAGAAAAACATCCTTTATTTCATCTGCTGTGACGATATATATATATATATATATATATATATATATATATATATGATATATGTTTATATGAGCTATGTTATACATTCCTGGAGGACCAACGTTGTGCTCAAAGTACTATGTTGTTGTTGTTGT
>NW_006921647.1:7422947-7484379 GCF_000298275.1 Orycteropus afer afer | reverse complement strand
TTGAACCGCCAGCCATCTGGTTAGCAGGCAAGTGTCTTAGACACTATGCTACCAGAGCTCCCCAAAGTACTATAGAGAGAATAAAAGGCATTGGAAATGGCATAGGTTTTAAGTCCTTTGATTAATTACTCCAGGATTATCCAAGTGCTTAGAAGAGGGGCATGAAAGCAAAGGGAGAAAGGAGACAGATATGAGTGCCTGTTGTAATTACTATGTTCCCCGTGGTCTCAAATGCTAAAAATTAATGTTACTTCTATTACCAGGATATAGACCCTTCTCACTGTAAAGCTATTAGCATATATAATGCACAAGTGTAAAAATCATGGCTTTCTAGTCATTCTTTGGAGACCTTTAGGGATCTGTTTTATTGTATAATCCTGAATTATAGCTATAGCACGATTTGTAGTTCTCTAGTTTTCCACTGTATGTAAAAAATCACTTTTAGCAATTTTATGCATATTTAATAGTACAGAGTCTTTCCCAACAAATTAAAAATATTTTCATTGTCAAAACTTTGGATAAAGTCACTTTATAAATTAAAAAACGGAAGAAACATGATTTGTCAAGTGCCAGCATTCCTGTCAACATGATGATTTACACATACAACCTAAAATGTATTGATGTAATTTTTAAATAAATAAACAAGCTTCTCTACTGTCAAAACAGATCCACTACTGATCTGCTTGCATCATCCTAGAAAGTCACAAGAAAAAGAATGACATTCATTTGTACCTTTCCTCCTGTATTTGGGGGCAGAAATTATACCTTAATATATTTTGCATTTTTTTCTAAGATTTCAATTTTTTCATAACAAAAGTAGAGTAAGAAATGGGACTTCTCTTATTCAGTTTTATTTCAACCTGTGTCAATTTAGCATATATTAAATTGTATATTTTTTAAAAAAATAAAGGGACCATTCTAATGTTAATTTGGATCAATCTTCCAAACATATGATTCTAGGTTTCTAAAAGGGGCCCACTTGAGGGGGCTTTTAAAAAATGAACAAAAAAGCGCCCTGAGGCTGTCCAATTCACATTTAACCTACTTACATGAAAAAGGAACTGCTTTGGTTAAGAATAAACTTCCACAAGCTCAGGTTCAAGCTAAACAGGCCAGCATATTAGTGAGGAAATGAGACAGCAAATAGTAAGTCCTTTCATACTAGTAAAAGAACCCTGTATTTATTTAAAATAGTTGGCAGAAATTCTCATTTTAATTAAATTACATTTACTGAAATAACATTTTCATAATTAAAAAAAATAACCTATTTCTCCCAAAGAGCTAACAAAAAATAATCACTGTAACTTAAAATGGGCAAAGGAGTAACGTAATTGTTAGAATCAATGTGACTAATTTGGATTACAATTGCCCATTAGTTCGATGGTGTGCAATGATCCAGAAGCCATTATTATCCTCTGTTGCCGTGTACAGTTAATACAAACTGGACAGCAAGTTTTATTATTAATGATTTTTTTTTAGAAAAAGTGACAGTACAAGTTTTATATTTTCTTATATTTTTATTTGCCTATTAGAATCCTAGATTACTAGAGTTGATTAAAGTGAATATAATTTCACTCCTTTTTACCAACGAGGAAACTGAGGCCCAGAAAAGTTGGATGTCTCGCTCCTAATCATTTCGTTAGTCAGTAGAAGTATTAACTCTGGGATTCAGCAGCTTTCCACTGCACAGCTCTGTCACAGAGCTGAAACATCTATATCTTCATGGATGACAGAATGAAAGAGAAAATACAGCCTTGTCTATTTGGATTATGATAGAAACACATCACAACTCCTATTCCAAGCTTAGGTTCAGTTTTCTTTATTCTTGGTTCTCTCCTTCTCAAAGCTCCCTTGAGAACCAAAGCTCATTCTAGAGGAAACAAAAAGTCAAACAATCAGGTTAAGTCTCAAATATTAACAAAACCAATGAGTCAACAACATGTGTCTATAATTTACTAATAACAGTTTTAATGAGAACAAAATTTTCCATGAAAATGAACCAAAAAACAACCAACTCAATTCTGAGTGCCTTCAATGGACAAAATAGAGCCAAATCAGTCAAATGATCAACTCCAGTGTTGGAAGGTACACAGGAAAAAGGAGGAGTATTTAAATGAGGAGGGATGTATACCAAAACCACAAGGAACACAGACCCACCCTCTTCCTTCTTGGATATTGCTGAATGCTCCTCCTGTGAAAAGTAAAAAGTATTATATGGCATAGTTGTGCCAAGTAAAGTCTCCACCATTCAGAACAGGACTTATAATCATTTCATACATGTGCTACTGGATAATTCATGAGCAAATATGGTTAAAAACCTATACGCATTCGAACTTTGCTACACTTACAGGAGACCACCACCAGAGAACTTCGTTAGCTTCCTTCTCCACTGCTAGGGCAAATTAAAGTACAAATATGTGAAACTACCACACGGCAGTTACAGGTTTTTGTTTTGTTGTAGAGCAGTTAATAGAAGCAGCATTAAATGTGATCATAATCTTAACTAGTTGCAGCACACAAAAAAAATCAAAAAGTAAATACAAGTTAAATCTTGAAATATTTTTTGTGGTAATAGCAAATAAAAAGAGTCCCTCATCTTTAACAATTACGGATTTCTTCCCCCTAATGCTGAGTCCAATTAAATCCATTCTCCAGTTCTTTTCATTGCCAAGCTTCCTCGAAATTCTTTCAGCAAATAACCCGTTACTTTTACTTTTTCTGTTCTGGAAATATTGAACTGAATGACAGTAAGAAGGCCATTTGAACTCAGAGGCTCCAGCTACCCTTAAGAAAAACAAACAAACAAAAATTCTTCCCAAGAGTCTAACTAGCAAATTAATTTTCTTGTTCACTCTCACTCTCTATTCATAAGCTTGAGGGTCAAACCCATTATGACCAAAAACTCATTATGATTAAAATGCTGTAAAATAAAACATTAGTCAAAATAATGCAGTACATAACATATGATTGGTCCCAAACTGGTAAACACATCAATATTATGCAAACTGTGTTCCACAGAACACAAATGTGTGAATGTGCCTGAAGATATTAACAGGTATTGGGAGGAGGAGGAGAGAGTCTTCGGAAATATTAAGTTAAACAAATGACTTTTCTGTGGAATCTCTTCCAAAACCAAAACCAAGCTCACTGCAATCGAGTTGATTCAGACTCACAGCAACCCTCATTGGGTTTCCATAAATCTTCATGGAAGCAAACTTTCTTCCAAGAAAGCAGTTGGTGGATTTGAACAACCGACCTTTTGGTTAGAGCCTAATGCCTTAACCACTACACCACCAGAGCTCCTAGGCAGAATCTCTTTGTGCCTCTTAAACCCATTGTAAACCCAGAAGGAGGGAGGTTTTGGTATGCTATCATTTTGTAAATTTATTTAAGCACAGAGAAAAGCATTCCTAGATTATGTTTCCACTTGTGAAAAAGAAAAAGAGTAATTGTTTTGAAGGTATATCTTGATCAATATTTAAATTTGAAACTACAATTATAGCCAACAAAACACATTAAGGATTATAAATACATTTCTTTCTCCCAATAGTATTGTGGAAACTGAAGCTTACAGTTTTACTAAACTGCAGTAAATGTGAGATGACTCCAAAGATCAGGCTCTCCCTATTAAAAAAAACAGAGAACCTTGTATGCTGTTTAAAACTCCATCCTCAGTGAGAACTGTGGCCCCAAGTATAAAATACGAACACTTTATTTTATCTGTTTGATCTGCATATCTGACATTCTAGGGTTTTTCATACATCTTTCTCTGACGGAAAATGACATTTCTTTACATGGTTTTCCCAAACTATAAAATCAAATTTGCCATTTCCTTTCTGGCATGAAAAGGTACACTTATAATAATTATTAAATATTGTATATATAAGTATTATATATAAAAATGGGAGCTCTGGTAGCACAGAGGCTAAGGCACTTGACTGCCAACTAGAAGGCTGGCGGTTCAAACCCACCAGCCACTCCTCGGAAGGAAGATGGGGCAATCTACTTCCGTAGTGATACTGCCTCGGAAACCCAAGGAGGGGTCACTATGAGTTGGGTCTGACTCGACGGCACATAACAACAACAACAACATATATAAAAATAATTAATCTAACTATACGACTTGAAAATATAATGTGTGAAGATTAGGCCTTACAGAGACAAGAATCGAAACAGTTCATACATGCTAAACTCTTAGACATGCCCACCACAAGGTGAGTGCTATATAAATGTTTGATATTATTTCACTTACCATGCATTTATATAATGCCTTGTTTTTCCATATTTACCATTCAGTTGGGTTTCCCAAAGACCTCTGCATTTTATCATTGATTTTACTGAAACATGTTCATTAACTTTGAAGGGTGAAAATAATATATGTCTTAAAAAGCAGAAAAATAATGTTTCCCAAACAATGGCCAAATAAGAAGAAAGTATTCTTTATGACAGACTATAAAGACCTATGGTGGCTCAGTGGTTAAGCACTCACTCTGTTGCTAAAAGAAAGGTCTGTACTTTGAACCCACCAACCACTCTGTAGGAGAAAGACGTGGCAGTCTTCTTCAGAAAAACTTACAGCCTTGGAAACCCTATGGAGCAGCTTTACTCTGCCCTATAGAGTCGCTATGAGTTAGAATCAACTCAATGGCAATGAGTTTGGTTTTGGTTTATGACCAGTTATGGGGACACAAAATTGAATATAATGTTGTCTCAATCCCCATTAGAGATTACAGTAAGGGAAAGAAGAGAATCAGCAAGGAAGGGGTGCAGTTTGAAACTGTGGATTTTGAGATGAAAGATATTTAATTACTGATGCCTAATTGACAATTAAGGAGTACTGTTGGCACAATGGTTAGTGCTCAGCTCGTAACCAGAAGATGAGTGGTTCAAATCCACTTAGCAGCTGCATGGGAGAAAAAAGCTGAAGAAAGATGTGGTGGTCTGCTTCTGTAAAGAATATAGCCCAGAAAACACTTACAGGGCAGTTCCACTCAGTCCCATGGATGCTATGACTTGGGATTGACTCAACAGTGCATCTAACAACAACAATAAACTGGCATCTGAATAGAGAAGTTGCAAGATGAGGGAACAAATTTGAGTTGAAGATATAACTTCAGAGACAGCAGCTAATGGGTAGTGATTGAAGCCATTTGATTGGGAAAAGATGACGTTGTCTAACTGTATGTTTCTTGGACTGGAGGTCCTAAATTGAAGCCTGGGGAGTTCCAGCATTCTCAACAATGGCTCTTAAACACACCATTCACATGATTAGCACATTCCCACCTGTAACATCTCCAAAATTGACAGTGATTTTCAGTGAATTAAAAAGCATTGGTTCATTGATCTGAGAAATCCACAGAAGAAGAACCTGGGAAGAAATAGCCAGAAAGGTACAAGAATAAGAAAAGAAAAGACATACTGTGCAGTGAGTCAGATGCTGTGAGATTTCAAAAAAGAAAATATCCACTGGACTTGGCAACTTGTTGACCTTTCAAGAGTGATAAGGGTCTAAGAAAAGTCTAAGGCAACGAGAAGCCAAAATAGATCAAAATAGATGAAAACAGTGTGTAACATGAGTACACTGACCTTTCAAAAAGCTTAATTATAAATGAAAGAAGACAGAAGAGAAATCTACAGACCAACTTAGAATCTAAGCATTTGTATTTCAAGATGGAAGAGAAACAAGCATGTCTGAATGTGAGATAGACCCAAGACTGAGGCCATTAGAAAGACAGAAGATGGCTGATGGAACAAGGACCCTGTGGGATAAGGAAAAAGGTAAAGAAAACATTTTTAAGACCTCACTCTTAACGATGGTGGTGGGTGCAGGCAAGTTCTCAGATGTTGTGGCTAGAAGGAATTATTTTTTCAATTGTTGTTGTTAGGTGCCATCAAGCTGACTTCAACTGATAGCGACCTTATGTACAACAGAACGAAAAACTTCCCGGTCATGCATTATCCTCACAATCCTTGCTTTATTTGAGCCACTGCTGCAGCCACTGTGTTAATCCATCTCTTTGAGGGTATCCTTCCACCTACCCCCCTTCTCTTTTCTTTCACTTATTAGCCTCCATTTTCTTCTAAAATTTGGTTCTTGGGTGGCATAAATGGTTTGTGTTTGACTACTAACTAAAGGTGTGTTGTTCAAACCCACCCAGCAGCACCACTTAAGAAAGGCCTGGTGATCTACATCCATAAACACTGTGGCCAAAATAACCCTATGGAATAATTCAACTCTGTAACACATGGGAACGCCATAAGTCACCTCAATGGCAACAAGTTCAGTTTTTTTTTTTTTCCTTTTCCTTTTAAGTATATTTCAAGATCGTCTTCTAAAAATGTGAGGTGAGCAGAATAGTCGGTTTGGAATTGGGGCAAAAGTTTGACAGTATCTCTGAGCAAAGTATGACAGTGGGCTGATGCAATCACATTATTTTCTCCTAACCAAAGAATTTAAAAAAAAAAAAAAAATTCTTGTAAGATAGAGAATATTAATCACAGGTCAGCTAGAAATATCTTTCAAATATCTTTCAAGTATCTTTCAAAACCAGTGTTACTGATTTTTATAGGGACTGCACTTACACAAGGAAATGATTATCAGCTACATTACAAATGCCTAAGGCATTAGACTGCTAACCAGAATGCTGGAGGTTCAAACTCACCAGCCACTCCTTGGAGGGAAGATTAGGCATCTACTTCTGTACAGATACTGCCTCGGAAACCCAAGGTGTGGTCGCTATGAGTCGGATCCAACTCGATGGCAGTGAGTTTGGTTTGGTTTGGTTTTTGTACAATAATCATGGAAAGTCCATGGGGCGGGTATCAAAGGTCAGGCAAGTAAAGTGTCTGATTCACTTAAAAGGGAGGGAGGAAATAAGGAAGAGAGAAGAGCTTTGGAGAGGAAGGAAAATCTCAGTTCACAGTAGTGTTGACACTCTCGCCATCCTCTTTACATGCCACAAAGCATCAGCCAACTGTTGAGATCTTAGAAAGTGAACAAGATGGCAAGCTTCACAGGGAATGCTCTTCACTGGTGTTTGGTAAATATGTATTGCATTGAAGTCTGTTGTAATGAGTTCAAGTAAATTTTGTTTTTCATTTGTTTCTGCATAAAATAATATATTAATATGCTAACCAGAAAGAAAATAATACTATTGGACATCTAATCAAAAATAAAATACCAATTTAGATTGTACCCTTCCTTGATCACCAATGCATATTGACATAGCCAATTTAAGAAACAAAGAAAAAAATGTTCTTTTTCAAAGAATGTCCCTAAATATGTTGCCCTGTAGGTAAAAAGCAGTGCTGAATTTCTTTTTCTGTTCTTATTACTAGTATTTACCACTGCTGGATTCCAGTGGATCAAATGCATCATCACAACCAAATGATGCAGATAGGGCTCCTACTTAAGAAGAGCTAAGGAAACTGCCTCAGGTAAAAGTCATTTTAAAATAATAATAATAATGTCATTTAGAGAAACTATGTACATTATAAGCCAGTGGTTAAATGCTTGGTTGTGAACCAAAAGATTGGTAGTCTGAACCCACCAGCTGCTCTGAAGGAGAAAGATGAGGTGGTCTACTTCCCTAAAGATTTATAGTCTAGGAAACCCTATGGGGCAGTTCTGCACCATACCATGGGTCATCATGAGTCAGAATTGACTAGACCACAATGTGATCCACATTATGTTAATAATTGGTAAATGATAGAGTAATGAAATTAGGAACTTTTTGTTTAGTGTATCTTCTTCTGACACAGCCATGTAGCTGCACATCACAGAGAATTTGAAACTACAACAATCTTTGTAGATTTTGAGACTCCCTTTTCCAGCTATGGTGTCTCACATTGGAAAACACAGTTAAGCACGCATGCCATTTACCAACCATAGGCTGTTGCCACTGAGTGGATCCAGACTCACAGCGACCTATAAAATACAGTAGAACTATCTCATAGGGTTTCCAAGGCTTTATACTTATAAGGAAGGAGCTCTGGTGGTGTAGTGCCTAAGGCATTTGACTGCTAACCGGAAGGCTGGTGGTTCAAACCCATCAGCCACTCCTCGGAAGGAAGACTGGGAGATCTACTTCCACAGTGACATCACCTCAGAAACTCAAGGAGGGGTCACTATGAGTCAGATCCGACTGGACGGCAGTGAGTTTGGTTTCGGTTCTTAACCTTTATGGAAACAAACTGCCACTTCTTTCTTTCATTGACCAAGCTAATGAGTTCACACTTAGCTGCCAAGTGTTTAACCTGTACCACCAGGACAGTAGTTCCAATTCTTCCATTATTATATTACAATGACTTCAAGTGCCATAGTTTAGTAATAGTTTTAAGTAGAGAAAAATTTATTACATATCATAGATGATGATAATTTCATTCTCTTTTCAAATTTTTATTAAAGTTTTAAAAAAACATTTTTTTTTTTCTTTTTGCTTGGCATTTGTTTTGGTTTTCTACTACTGCTTTAACAGAAAATACCACAAATGGGTGGTTGAACAAACAGGGGTTTATTCTCTTACAGTTTAGGAGGCTAGAAGTCTAAGTTCGAAAGTGCCAGCTCTAGGGGGTTGGTGAAAGCCCATTGACCTTGGGCTTTAGCTCTGCCTCTTGCTTCTGGACCACTGAAGCTGGAGACTTTTCTTAACTCAGGCAGCTGCTGGCTGCTGAGGCTGGCAAACCCAGGGTCCACAGGTAAAAAGGCACAGTCCTAAGATTATTAAACAACATGGTAGGCCACTAGTTCAAGTCTAGAAAAAAATCCCAAGATCAGCAAGGCATGGCAGGCTGCTGAATGAAGACCCAGCTACATGAAGGGGCCAAGTGTGCCAAAAAGCTGCAAAGACCTTTCTCAGTGTTTCTTCTTTTATACTAGAAGGATACCACATCCCCCAGGCAGCTACTCAGCTGTTCTGGTAGATTCCACTATGGAGTTATTACCAGTCTCATCATGGGGAATAACTACATCCGGCTATCCAGCAACTGAAAATCAAGCCAAGCCAAGTTGGCACATAATCTTAACTACCACAGCAGTATTTAAAATTAATGTGAAATCGAAATACTTGTATTTATAATACCAGCTAAAAGTAATTAATCTAATTTGCATCAAATATGTGACAGGAAAGCTACAAATAAGTTTCCAAATAAATGATTCTCCCACATTTCGGGTCTCTTCTGAATGGAAAACTAAGGCCAGATTCACCCACCTCTTCACTCCCCTCCCCCCACTTTTTAAATGGTTCCCTTACATCTTCACAATGACAAACAAGGATTGAATTTTTAAACTATGGCTTCAAACACTAATAATCAATCAATATAATTGCTCCTCCCTGTGAACATCCAAACCTCTACCTACGCTTCCTATCATCTTACAAGGGGGCTGGCAACATCTCATGAGTTAGCATTATATGACCTTTGTTAGATCTATGACCATTATAACCTCTGTATTTTGTGTTAAATGCCTATTTGCTATGCCATAAATATGAAGAAAACCTCAAAAAAAGGAACAAAGACAACAGCAAGAAATATTCCAAACTATATTGCACAGAAACACACTGAATACATTATTTGCAATCAAATAGCTATTGGGGGTGTGAGGATCACTGCTAAAGTATTTAGAATGCAAACTATTTTACAGGCAGCACAGACAGTAGAACTTTTTTTTTATTATTGTATTTTTTTCTTTCATGGAGTTCAAGTCCTTAAGACATTACCATTGAATAGTATCCCAGGAAATTAAACACAAATCCCTGAACTGGAGAATGAAGGTTTAATGCTTACGGTCCCCATAAATCTATTTAATGGAAATAAAAAATCTTCCCTTGGAGAGATTAGATAGAACTGACTTAAATAATATTAAATATTCCATGTAGAAATGATATACCATAATAAGTTCAATTCGCCCCTCTGCCCTCCAGAGGATCTCAAAATACACGTCTGGGTTATGACTTGGTATTCCTTTTAAGACCCTTCACCCCAATAACATGGATTCAGTGTGGCTTGTAGACATTATTATGCAAAGATAAAGCATCAATTTTAAAAGTTCATAAAACAGTCTTTCATTTTCCCATTGTCCTTGATATTTATATAATTCATTTTTTTTAAAAGCTTGCATTATCTGGGGTAATAATTTCAATTCTCTGTTCCAATCCATGGAGACAAGCACTCTCAAGATTCACTCAAGAACAAGTAACCTTGGGCAAGTCACTTAATCTCTCAGTTCTTAATTTCTCCAATGATAAATCTGTCTGCAAACATGCAGTATATAAGCTCTCTGAACAAATATCTATTAAACTTCAATTGAAGAGAGGCACAGAATTTGTGTTCTCTGCTAATAGCGCTGCCCAAGTGCTTACATGATGGGTATCTAAGAAATCTGTGTTTAGCTAAGTAGAAATGCACTGCCTACACAAGAATTTTCATTTCTCAGCAAAATGCTGAATACTTGCAGAAAGGAGAAGAAGGCGATGAAGAGTGAAGCACCTTCCAGGTAAGAAAAATGATAACTCAGTCAGTAAGTATTGAATGGCCCTATGTCTACCCAGACAGATCTAGACCAAAACTATCTGGCCTCTAAGGGCCCATCCTGATCATTACGACATTATTTATTCACACACACATAAATGATAAAATGACAATGAAATATAGTGTAGAATCAAGCGCTAAAATGTAGCAGACTGCTTGAGAATGTTACAGATATTCAAATGAGAGAAAAATGAAGATAAACTGGAAGAGTTTTGCAGAAGGGTCTGGTCCTTGACTCTGTGCCTCAAAAGAAAAGGAGAATTTGAGTCTAGCATGAGCATTCAAGATAAAAGAGCAGTGTGGAAAAGACAGAGAACGTTCAACATTCAGAAAGAGCAGTGCGAGTCCAGGGCTCAGAAAGAGCGAGTTAATATGGGGAATCAAGGTCAGCCAAGTGGCCCAGAATCCAAATGTAGACAGCTGTGGGATGATTTAATGGAAGAGAAAATAAACAGCCACTAGAGGAATGACAAGATGCTCTGATGACACTTTGGTAAAACAACTAGTGTACTAACCAAAAGTCAGTGGTTCAAACTCAACAGCTGCTCTGCAAGAGAAAGATGAGGCAGTCTGCTTCTGTAAAGATTTACAGCTTTGGAAACCCTATGGGGCAGTTCTACTCAGTCCTAGAGGGTCACTAGAAGTCAGAATCAATTCAACGGCAGTGGATTTAGAGGAGTGATAGAAGTTCCTAGGTGATACAAATGGTTAAGACACTGGGCCACTAACTGGAAGTTTAATGGTTCCACATGACCCAGAGACACCTCATAAGAAAGGTCTACTTCTGAAAAATCAGCCATTTAAAACCCTTTGAGCACATTATATATCAACACACATGAGGTTGCCATGAGTCAGACCTGACTAGATGGCAACTAGTTGTTTTGAGGAATGACAAAATTAAATTCTGACTAAGAAAGAATAGCCTTCCTATTACAAGTAAGAAGAACTGAAAGAAAGGACTGCAACAGATAAAGACTCTTGTGGAGACACAATCATGTGATGGTACCAATGAAAATGTGAATTCTGGTATAAGCCAAAAATATAAACTGACAAAATTCAATAATATCAAGAAAAGGGGCAGTCAAGAAATGCTCCCAGATTTTTTTGTCTAAAGGACTAGAAGTATGAAGATGATAATGAGAGAAAGAGGCAGAAGACATTAAGTTTGGTTTTAGATACATTGCCCTGAAAACAACTGTAAGTATAAAACTGAAGAAGAGTAGGAGCTGAAGTCTAGGGATGTTAGTTTTGAAATCACCAGCACAGAGTGGTAGCCAAGACCTTGAAAACAGATGTGTTCACTGGGGTAGGAAGGACAAAGAGATAAAGACAGCAGTGGAAGAGCCAAGTCAAAAGGATTGTGCATCCTTCCACAGTCAGGGAGCTCCCGCATGGTGTAAAAGGTTAACATGCTTGGTTGCTGACCAAAAAGTTGGAGATTCAACTCAACCTCGGAAGAAAGGGCTGGCAAACTACTTCTGAAAAATCAACCATTGAAAACCCTATGGAGCACCATTCTACTCTGATACACACAGGGTCGTCATAAGTTGGAATGAATTCCACAGCAACTAGTACTGGTGTTTAGGGGTCAGGAAGAATCCATGGGAGTAGGAGAAAGAAGTCTGAAGAGTTCAAGAAAGCTAAGAGAGAGCACATATTGTACACCAAGTGAGAAGAATCTTTAAAGGACCTCCATTAGCCAATATACACAAAAGAATATATCACGAATAAAATAATCTAGCTGGGTGCATCCACTGATATCTCTGAAAAAGCGTATTAGTAAAAAGGTTGAAGTAAAAGTCAGACTACAAGGGGTTGATTAGGAGAGGCTTGTGCAGAAGTGAAAATCACAGTCATTCTGCAACATAAACTAAGATAAACTACCCAATGAGACAATAGGCTTCTCACTATAAAGAAGTATCAGACAGGTAGGAAGAGATTGCATGAGGGGCTTTGTCTGAATGATGCTTCTAAAACTAAGGCTTTGGCCTATAATGCAAGCATGAATCTCCACCTGGGTATAGTTAGATTCAAGTCAAACATAACTGGTTTCTAAAAAGAACTCATAGTAACAGCAAATAGGTAACTTTGGTATCACTTTAAACTAAATGCATATGCTTTTGGTCTCTTCCTATTTGGAAACCTCTATTCCTTATAGGGGAGCTCTGGTATCATAGTGCCTAAGGCACTTGACTGTTAACCAGAAGGCTGGCGGTTCAAACCCACCAGCCACTCTATGGAAGGAAGATTACACAATCCATTTCCATAGTGATAGGGCCTTGGAAACCCAAGGAGGGGTCGCTCTGAGTCAGATCTGACTCGACAGCAGTAAATTTGTTTTTTGTTTGGTTTATTTCTTATGCTGTTGTGTTGCTATTTGCCATCGAGTTGGACCTGACTCATAGTGACCCCTCCTTGGGTTTCCAAGGGGGTATCACTATAGAAGTAGATTGCCCAACCTTTCTTCCGATGAGTGGCTGGTGGGTTTGAACTGCCAGCCTTCTGGTTAGCAGTCAAGTACCTTAGGCACTACACCACCAGAGCTCCTTTATTCCTTATAGGGGTAAAAATACACAATGTGATTAATATGATGGTTCTTTTCAATGCTTGCAATTGTTTACTATTAGAGTAGTTGACTGGTGTTATAAATAAATCATCCTTCATGTATGTTTAAATGAAAACAGTATTTCTATCTGAAAATATACTCATTCCATTAGGTGCCATAGATAAAACCTTTTTAGCACTCAAAATACCAGCCTCACATTTAATTATATTCTGACTTATAGTGTTCTCTAGTTGTATCATATATCATCTCTCCAAATACTTAAGTTTAGAGAAAACATAGTCTAATAACAACAACAACAATGACAACGACAACATTATCAGTAATAATACTAGGACCACTGGGATGCTCCTTAGAAGTGAGGATTACATGTATTTTGGAAATGCTATCAGGAGGGACCAGTCCCTAAAGAAAGACATCATGCTTGGAAAAGAAGAGGGTCAGTGACAAAGAGGAAGCTCCTCAATGAGACAGACTGACAGTGGCTGCAACAACGGCTCAAGCATAGAAATGATTGTGAGGATGGTATAGTACTAGGTAGTATTTCCTTCTGCTGTACACAGATAGCATCTCCATGAATTGGAACTGACTCCTTGGCACCTAAAGACAACAATACTAGATTATCATTTGTGTGACTGGACAACCTCATATACATTCTCTCATGTAATTATCTCATCTAATAATCCTCACAACAACCCAAAATTCTCATTTTACCAAGAACACTGACATCAAGAAAGAGTCAGATTAGTCAGTGTCAAACGACTCCTGTACTCTCTGGTTCCTGGCACAGTCCTGGCACACAGTATCATATTTCTGCTGACAGCTCAAGGCACCTCTGATGTAAGACTAACATGGCTGAGCAATTCTACTGCAGTAGCAGATGACCACTTTCCTGAAATTATAACTATTTAAAGTCTATAGCCATGGGAATAAGTGCTCTCTGTCCTGCCAATGAACATGCTATTTCATTACACAGTTTCAGATGCCTAATGTCCCCAATTTTCCTCATTCCCCTGTAAGTATGCACAGAAATGTTTCACTTGTTCTTGAGGATGCATAAATAGCTATTAAAGGGTCTCTCTCTGTTTTTTTTTATCCCATCATGTAGACTCTGTGGGAGAAGATCATTCACTTCTAAGATGGACATGATCAGGACAGGCAGTAATGCTTGGTGCCCCAGAAAGTATGCCTCACCATTCCAATCCCTGGGCCTCTGGAGCTCCTCTTGTAGAACTCCTCAACACACATAGAACTTATACAAGCATATACTTGTAACTATGCTGGCACAGAGATGTGTTCCTATACAGATTCTCTCATGGTAGGAGTTGAAAGGTTCCAAGTAGTCTTGATGAAAGACTAAGGCTTTTCCAGACTAAAAGCCTGAACAATTGACATTTTATTTACATGGTTGATACTGAATGAAGTTCGATATTTATTGATCTGTGCTTGTTTGCTGAGGGCTATGATGTAGAAATGTACTATTGGAAAAGGTAAATCTATTTATTGGACTATAAAGAATGGAGGCAATTGAAAGTCTGGCAACTCTACATATGGAACAATCATTTTTGCCTCTGAACTCGTGGTAAAATGAATGCAAACTGTACTGCCCACAAACAGCAAGGCACTGCTTCTGGTGCAGCCTTGACTGCACTGGGGAAGACCTGCACTGCTGCAGGGAGAAAATAAATCAACTTAGGATGGGGACAAAAAAGAATAGCAAAGAAATGGTCTATCAAGTATTATCCATACAAACATCTAAATTATGCAAAGTACTGGAAACATCATGAAAAGTCATAGAGCCAAGTTCTGCTTGCACTATAACCCAAGTCAGAGGACACGTTTCATGAGCAAAAGTCAGAGGGTTTCATGAGCAAAAGTTTGGAAGCTTGTGCAGAGCAGAGAGAGTGCGTATGTGGCTTGTGCAGCCCCATCTCTGCAGTCCTATGGACATCTCTTCTGGTCTTCCTGCCTCTTTGTATTGATCAGAGTTCATCCATGTAAATTACAAATCTGTACATGCTGTATCTTACACTGCCTGCAGAAGGTTTTAAAATGGGAAGAATGTGATTCTACACGGAAAGGGAGTTTTCACAGCACAAACTAATTGAAAGAGAGCAAAAAATTAAGCATGGCTCCCACCTAAGACTCTTTACACAACACATGCTCATTTGCTGAATTTTTTTTTTTTTTTTAATATTTCTGTTACTGTGAAACAAACAGTCATCAGATGCCTCTATGGTAGCTTTAAGTTTCATATTTTGACTGCATGCTCAGAGCATCATTGAGTTACCTCTGAAGAATAACACCTGAAAAGGGGTCTTTACATGACACCTAAAAAAGTAGAAGAAAACACCTCTGAAAGTATTGATCATATTACTTGGGAAAGCTGTGATAACTGTGACTCATCAGGCAGGATGAAGCACTGGCTTCCTCTGGTATCACATTCAAAGCAATGGTGAAGAAGTAGATAAACTTGAGGCAAAGGAACAACCAATAACTGTAGCCTCCTTTAAAAAGACATAGATAACTGACATTAAGAGCTATTTGAAATAAATAAATTCTGTATGGTGGATTTCCCATGACTGTTATAATGCTATACCTTTACTAAAGATTCTGTGTATGTGTTAGTGTATGCATATGTGTACACAGAACTATATATACATATATATAATTTTTCCATCATTAAATAGGATCATTTAATGATTTAAAAAGGAGAAATATAAGAATATTTTAACTCTGAGTTATCATAATAATTAGATCTGTCTTAATTTGGAAAGGAGCTCTGCTGGTGTAGTGATTAAGGTATTTGGCTGTTAAGCAACGGTCCATGGTTCGAACCCACCAGCTACTCTATGGAAGAAAGATGAGGAGATCTGCTTCCCTAAAGATCTACAGCCTTGGAAAGTGAGTGGGGGTTGCTATGACTCAGAATCAACTTGATGGCAGTGAGTTTTGTTTGTGTTGTTTTGTTAATCTTAATTTGGAGGCACATTGGTGGAACAATGGTTAAAGCATTTGGCTGCTAACCAAAAGTTCAGTGGTTTGAACTCTAGCTTCTCTGTAGGAAGAAGATGAAGCAGTCTGCTTCCCTGAAGATTTACAGCTTTGGAAACTATGGGACAATTCTACTCTGTTCTTTAGGGTCTCTATGAGTCAGAATTGACTTGATGGCAATTGGTTTGGATTTTTTTTTTTAGTATCTTAATTTAGTTCTCTGATCTGAACCTTCCCAGTCAACTAAAGCAGTGATTTAATTTACTCTATCTGAGAAGAGCTTTTGGAAATAGCAACGTCATTTCAGTTCACTTTTGATCTTGTCTTAATTTTGTTCATATCATTTGATAAACCCATAACAAATGTTTTTCAGGCATTAGTTTAGATATTAATATTACTTTTGAATATTTTCTATTTTATTTCATATTTTATTTGTTTGACTTGATTTTATTTTGGAGAAAACATATCTTTTTAAAAAAAAATTAGAAGAGAATCATTAACTTCTGCAGGTCAGTGTTTAAAGAAAATCTTCCACAGAGATGGGACAACTGAAACCGTGACACTTTGGTGGGTCAGTTTGGACAAACCCTGCCAATGAGGCCTTTGGATGGAGATGTTTCCTCATGCCCAATCTCACTGTGAAATCTATTTTTTCAGCATCAAAACTCAGGTTTACTGGCAAATAGTAGCACTGTGCAGCTATAATTATTTACAAATAATTAATGTATATGAATTTATTTGGTTAATTAATGCCCACATGTTCTTTACAACTCTACTCTTCGTACATACATTAGATGCATGTGTATTATATATCTTCTGGGTGTGGGCACTGTGCTCATAGCTGAGGAGACAGGAGAATGAACAAGACATGCAGTTTGCCCATAAAGGCAAAGGAAGCTGAAATATTCCCCCGTATGACTTGAGAACTGAGAAGTCATATGACTTTTGTCAGGTAAGTGAGGAAGTGGCTTTTAAATTTTCTTTTAATAAACAGGCAGTCCCTATATTATGAATGAGTTCCATTTCTAAATCTGTTTTTAAGTCAAATTTGTACATAAATTGGAACAGTTAGGTATGATTCATATCTAACATGAGTTAGTAAAATGTTTATCTTAGTGTATAATACATAGCTTATTTTTCTGTGCATTAAAAAACATTAAAGAAACACTTCCAGATACACTAAAACCTTTACCATAACATAGTAATAATAATAATATTTTGATGCACATGACAAAATAGCACCTTCTTGTTACTGTGCAGTCAATAACAAGCACAGTCAGTCACAGAAACATTAAACGTACTTCAAATTTTTAATGTAATAGGCTTTACGAGGGTTGGTACATAAATCAGACATATGGAACTTGGGAACTGCCTGTATTTGCACTGATGTATCTCCAAACTTGTGAATTTGTGTGATTTCTCTATAAATTAATAGAAGAGGAAGTGAAGTCCTTCCTCCCTTCCCTCCTTTATTCTGAAATTAGGTAAGAAATGAACCTCATATTTATTCAATTACATTCTCCTTGCTCCAGCCTCTTCACCAATTTTTTTTTTTAAGAATTCACAGTCAGTCAGATCTTTCCACTGAATAGGTTATTTCTGGAGTACTGTTGCTGTAGGTGGGGGTGGGAGAGTGTGGGTAGACAGAGAAAACCTGACTCAAAGTACAGGCTTTCCTTTGTAACTCCACGGACAATAAACAGACTAACCAAGAAAAGGAATTCCAAGTATAGTTGTCTTCACAGGCTAAAATAAGGAAGGGGGGAAGGGCAGAAAACAGACAGTAAAGGAGGGGGGAAAGAGAAAGGAGAGTCCAGGAGATGCTATAGAAACGTACTTTGTAAATTCTTCATCTTAGAACCTATACATTATCATAATATTTATTCAAGCTAATTTGCAAAAATTAAAAAAAAAAATAAAGCTGTCTTTATTTGAAATATTGTTTTAGTTCTGTATATTACTAGGAAACATACAGACCTTATTAAGACTTATCAAACAGTCCTTCTACCAACAAGTCAAATAATATTTTAAACATCATTCAAATATTCAAATATATTTGGTTATTAGATAGGTTTACTGGAAAAATAAAATAAAAATGAGTGCCTCATCATTTCTGTTTTTAAATCAATACTACAAGGAACATCTATGGTGATGAAATATATTTGCAAAAGAGTGTTTTGAAATAAATGCTATTAAGAAAGCTTAGAGAATGATACTTTACTTCAATTTAAAAAAAAAAAAAAAAACAATTGAACTCTGCCCCTGTCTTCTGTTTCAACATCATGTCTCTCTGTCTCCCCTCCTCCTGTAATAAATACTCTTGTGCTTGCCCTGCTACTGACAATAATGTGGGTGAACTCTGCCCATGTACATCTGTCATTATTAATGACTATGGGAGAGAGAAACAATAACTCACTCTTTTAGAAACCAGGAAGGCAAAATGCAATAGAAATTTCCTTTCACATTTTCTGCTTGAAGAATATTTGTATTTATTCTTTCTAAATTCATAAACAAGTCTCAGTAGCAGAATCGTAAGAAAAAATTAAAGTTTTTAATATCAGTTTTAAAACATTGTTAGAACAGAAGACACTTGTTGATACATGAATGTTAATTCTTACAACTATACTGTAACAGTAAATGTTTTAGGTATCATAATATAGAGAACCTTTTTAAAACTCAGGGTGTAAAGGGATTTTATGGTAGGAAAGGAAACATTAGATTTCTTTTATCCACAGGCTTAAACAATTTTCAATATGACTGAACAATGGAATACTCTTACTAAATACCTACTCCAGGTTTATAAAAAGCATACACACACACACACACACACACATACAAGAAAAAAAAGAAACAAATCCAAACTCACTGCCACCAAGTCAATTCCAATTCACAGATACCCCCACTGCATTTCCAAGGCTGTAAATCTTTACAGAAGCACACTGCCTCATCTTTCTTCCACACAGTGGCTGGTGGATTTGAACTACTGACCTTTTGGTTTGCAGCCCAATACCTTAACCACTACACCACCAGAGAGCACCTTCATACACACACACACACACACACACATATTTAGCATTTGGTTGTGAACCAAAAGGTCAGTGGTTCAAACCTACCAGCAGCTCCTTGGAAACCCAATTGGGGTTGCTAACAGTTGGAATTGACTCCATGGTAGTGAGTTTGTTTTTGGTCATACACACACACACACACACACACACATTCAAATTGGGCCTTTTAAGTACTTTGTATTTGAATTATGAAAGAAAGCTTAAAATATTGTTATTATCAAGCAATAAACCAAATGTTATAGAGATAGAGAAAAAGATAAGAGATAATTGTTTCTTTAAGAACAAAGAGCTCTTGTTCACTTCTTAGAAAAATTAGGCAATGATTGTGTTAATACTATGCTGGAAAATATTCATAAACATTTGTATTAACTACTTTTTAACTGATGAACAAATAACACTCTACACAGATATGTGTACATTACTTTATTTCATACTAATTCTTAGGTAAAATTTTCTGTCTCTTCTCTATTTTAAGCTACCTACTATTAATATCTTTTACTTCTCAGCATTAGTGCTGATGAAATGTTGTCATGAAGGTTATTTTGACTTGCTGGAAATGGACTTTTCCAGAAGATAAAGTTTAAGATTTCAGTAGAGAGTGAAGTCTCAGTTAAAGCTACTAACACGTTCTGCTAAGTCTCTCGTGTCTTCCCACTAACTCTTTACTATGTTTTACAGTTTTATTGACATGTGAAATTCTAGAAATGTCAGCTTTTGGCAACCGTACAGTCTACACTGTTATTAGTAGTTCTCTTAGGAAATGTAAGACAATATTTTAAAAAGCAATTTTGTCTTTCACCAATTTCTAGAATACAGTACAGTATCCACAAATTTTAAATACGCTCCATCAAAATTCCAAACTAAAATATAATTTTCCAAATGTAATGAATACTGAGTATAAATGTAATCAGATATGTCAACGAATACTCTGTAGTGACTCCAGATCCAACTTACAGTTAAATGATGAATTATGCTGTACGGGAAAGGACCAAACCAAGAAGATATGAAAAACGAATAGTGATAAGTATGTCTTTACTTTTACCTGGGTGAACTTTATCAAAAACATCCCAGGAGGATATGTACCTGAATTTCAACATACTCCAGCCTATACTACACTATAGCACTGGTCAAAAAGCCTTTGACCTCAGAGTTATTTTATTACCAAACTTTAAAGAAAGAAATCCCCTCAAATTTTATGTGTACAGTTCAATGAATGAATGAACAATAATTAGTCAAATTCCAATCATGTAATGTTCAATTATGAGCAACTAAAGGCTACATTCAATTTCTAAATTAGTTTATCTACCTTCACTTTTAAGAAAAGGTGAAAAACATGTTTGATTTTAAAAAATATGATGGCAAATAACCAATTTGAAATTGTCATTTTCAGTTTGTTTCGGGTTCAAATGTGAATACACTGAGGAAGCAGCACACTTTGTCTTTGTAGAGGGCCTCTTCTGGTTAACCAAAGAGACCTAGCTTTTCCTTTGCTATTGTAGAAAGGAGAAGGAGAATGTGAGCATGGAGAGAAAGACAGTGAGAGAGATTTGTCTTTACAAAGCATCCTTCCTCTGAGTCTCCTCCTCCAAATTTTCAGGGTGACTCAACCCATCACACAAAAACCCACATAGTATAAAATCTTCTTTAACTTCTGCAGTGTGGTGGAACTGGGAACAAATTCTTCCATTCCCTGACTCGTCTCCATTCTGATCCTCTCCTCACTTTCCCATCCCCAGGTGGTTTGCATCCATTACTCTTGGTTAGTGTTTTGCTAAATAGACTCTCCTCACCAGTATTTTCAGAGTGTGTAGCTCTGGAGGCATAGTGCCTGAGGCATTTGACTGTTAACCAGAAGGCTAGTGGTTCAAACCCACCAGCCACTCCTCCGAAGGAAGATTGGGCAATCTACTCCCATAGAGATACTGCCTCGGAAACCCAAGGAGGGGCCACTAAGAGTTGAAACCGACTTGATGGCAGTGAGATTACTTTGAGTTTTATGCCTGTTGTTGTTGCTGTTGTTGTTATTTGCCATCGAGTCGGCCCCGACTCATAGCGACCCCTCCTTGGGTTTCCAAGGCAGTATCACTACGGAGGTAGGATTGCCCAACCTTCCTTCCGAGGAAGATTTATTCCTAAAAAAAAAAATTAAGGGAGACTAGGCAGTTTTATGCCTAGTCTCCCTTAATTTTTTTTTTTTTTTAAATTTTATTGCAGTAAAACATATAGAACAAAATTTGTCATGTAACCATTTTTAAGTGTATAATTCAGTGGCATTAATTACTTTCACCATATTGTGTTACCATCACCACTATCTATTTCTAAAAGTTATTCATCACCCCAAATAGAAACTCAGTGTCCCTTCAGCAATAATTCCCATTCCCCACTCCTCCATGCCTCACTTAAAGTTTAAGTCATTAAAACTCAAAAAGAGATATCACTAAATATTTCAGGGACATAAAATCATTCAATTCAACAAACTGCTCTGAATCAAATTAGTCTGAAACACTTTATGCTTAAAACTGCAAAAACATTGTGATACTAAATATTCAATATTATCAGCCAGGCAAATTGGCCCAGGTCAAATGAGCAAATCTAAAAAATGAGATTGCTACATTTCTCGGCTTGATGGCTTAGTAATAAATAATGTGCTTCTATTCAATCTGTACATTAAGTCTTTTATGTGGCCTTAAGGCACTCTCTTATGGCTGTGCCCATTACAGTGTAGCCATAGAAACTGACACATTTATTTCTTGGATTAGTGTGCCACTGAAAATATTAATATGATGCAGTAAATGAGGATTTAATCTAATCTACTGATGGTAGGATGAAGTTAGTAAAAGGTTGAGTGCCCTTACAGAGAAAGAAAGATTATATCTGCAGAGAGAAGCTTGTTATTGGTTACAAAGACCAGCTAAACAGCCTATGACATATTAGGCACTCTCTGCATTTAAACAGACTTTGTCAAACTCAACAGGCATGACTTTCTGAAGGCTGACAAATGCTTTTTCATATATATTCTTAAAGATTTCAATATCTAAGCTGAAACAGATTCCATATATAAGCACAAACATAAGTGAGTACATCTCACAACATACTTGTAAAAACATGGCAACCAAGGTAAAGCCAGCATGCCCCAAACCATTTTGGTAAATTTTGCTTTGTTTTGATTTGAAGGTATTTGCCTAACCTTTCAGCTTAGCCAAGGGTAAAAAGAAAAAATTAGAAAAATCAAATTTTATTTCACATGTTCTAAGAAAACACAGCTCATGAATTTCACTGTTAATTTTGTTGATTTCTAACTTGGAATCAGATATAAGTAAATATTTCTTTTGTTGTGGGATAGATCACATTTGATTCTGGTGCCTCCTAATAATTCATAGGACTCAAGTTCTGTTTCCCCATTACTCTGCAGCAAACTACATAAATTTCAGAGATATATTCTGACAGATGAAGCATTGTTGAAAAGCAAAGTACAGCACTTTGCCCTTGAAATGTTAACATGTAATGCCATAAAGTATTCAAATAATAATTTACTCAATCTTTCAGGGTAATTAATTAAAATGCTCTCAATGTTGGGGAAAATCACCTTGAGCTTATAAAATTGGAAAGCCTCCCCGCTCCTCTCTGCATGCAAGCTGCCCCAGCAGACTTACCACATGCTTTCCCAGTTATGGTGTTTGATTTCAGAAGATAATAAATAGCCAGGATCTAATTTTGCCATGTCACAACCGATTATGTTTCACAAGAAAAGGTGGAGCGCTCACCTACCAGATGAAGGTGAAACATAAAACCACTTTTATTTATGTGATGTGTCCACATTCAACTCAACCTGGCACGGGTGCTATGAGTGTGTGGACTTTCACTGTCATGTGAATTTATATGCCTCAAGAAAATGTCAAATATAAACATAAATTTAATCAAAGGAATGGAAACCTCTATTATAAAAAAAAATAAACACATTTTTGACATCTAATATAAATTATTTTAATGTGTTTTTTTGCTACTTTTCAGAAGGTCACAGAGAAAGAATAAGACATTAAACAGATATATTATATGGCTATATCTTAGTGTAGGTGATGATTAGCAGTGCAATTTAAACCCAGACTCATTTTTTAAAGTTTTTTCTCCTTTCAAAAGTTCATTTCCGTTCACTGTCTTAATCAGTTGCACTAGATAATTGCGTGATTGTAAGCTCATACAGAGATAGGTAACTGTAAAGAATTATTTATCATGAGAATTTATGTTTCAATTGAGAATACAATCAAGCTTATATCTTTGAATCTTCATGTGAAATGAATGACTCTAGATACTTTCTGGATGAGTTAGACCCAAAATATGTTCCTAGATTATGTGCCTAATTGCTCCAGCATTGCATTTTGGGTGCAGAATCAAAGGCAAAGTTTGGACATCACAATTCCTGTTTCTTGTTCATGTCAAGAGGAGAAAACAGAAGGACTATAACAATAGATTAATAAGCCCCATGTATTACTCAGCCATTACCCTCAGTTGGATAGGCTTTGGACAGAATTTTAATGACTAAAAAAATTGCATATGATGAATAAGGATGTCATTTTCAATTAGCATGAACAAAGGATCATTCCCATATTTGGCAAATGAGGTAGCTGTGGTGTAAGAAAAGAAGCAGAATTCACAGACAATGCATCATTGCTTGCAAATCAAAACAAAAGGATGCCATTTGGGTACCCCTTCCCAGTTACATGACTATACATTTTTTTTAGCAGTACTTACCTTATTAGCCACAAGTTATAGAGCACACCAATGGCCACCTATTAACTAAAAATCACACTATTTTAGTTTGATAAACAGTTAGTGAAATGTAATATTTAAACAAACCTAAATGAAGTGCAAAATGTGTCAGTATTCAGGTCTGTAAGCATAGACCTGGAGTTCCTGGGTGGCACAAATGGTTACTGTACTTGGCTGGTAACCCAAAGATTGGAGGTCAAGTCCATTCATGCTTCGGATGAAAGGACTGGTGATCTACTTCTGAAAAATCAGCCATCAAAAACCCTATGGAGCACAGTTCTACTCTGACACACATGGGGTCACCAGGAGTTGGAATCAACTCAGCAACAACTATTTGGAGTCCCTGGATGGCACAAAGGGTTATGCATTTGGCAACTAATTGAAAGATTGGAGGTGTTAAGTCCACTCAGATGTCTCACAAGAAAGGCCTGGCACTCAACTTCTGACAAATGACATCACCATGAGTCACAATCAACATGACTGTAACTTTTTTTTTTTTTAATTACAATTCAGCTCACTGCCATAGAATCAATGTCAACTCATAGCAACTCCCATTGGGTTTCCAAGGCTGTAAATCTTTACAGAAGCAGACTGTCCTATCTTTCTTCCATGGAGGGCCTGGCAGTTTTTTTTTGTTTTTTTTTTTTAAATGATGAACCTAAAAAAAGTTATAGGAGCTCTGGTAGCATTGTGACTAAGGCACTTCACTGGCAACCAGAAGGCTGGTGGTTCAAACCCACCAACCACTCCTCAGAAGGAAGGTTGGGCAATCTACTTCTGTAGTGATACTGCCTCAGAAACCCAAGGAGGGGTCACTATGAGTCAGGTCTGACTCAACGACACATAACAACAATGACAACAACAAAAAGAAGTTATAATAGTATTCCATGACAAATTGGAAAGCAAGATCTTAATAAGGCTTATTCCCTCTGAACTCACTTTATAAAAGACCTGCTAAGTGAACTTAATGCTGACAGTAAACATATCACACATGTTTTAGGTCAGATAAACAGCCAATATCTTTCAGTCACTTCCTGTTGTATGTTTTCTCACTTAAAGGTCATATCTCAGCTCAGTTGGTTGCATGACCATCCTGATGACTTCTTTAGGTTCTTCAATAACCTGACTGGTACATTCAGTTAGAGGCCCTGCAAGTTCTTCAAGTATTTTATTTAATTTGACTTCAAGTATTTTATTTTATTCCACTGTGACTGTTGGAAGTGAGTTCTCAGATTCACTTACTACCCAGGAATTCCAGACATTCACTGGTGGTATGCAAGGGCTTCAGGGAAGCAAGACCAGCCTGACAATTCAAACCATTAAGCCAGAAGTTCTGTGAGTTGATACTGCCATCCATTCTGGAGAGTTAAGACTTAGGATCAGCATTTCCCAGTGATGGCCCATCACACTGAAGTCTCCACCAAATTCAATATGCAATATTGTTGAGATCAGGTGCTTGCAGGCACTATGTCTAAAAACAGAATCATTTTTCCTCCAACATGTTCTACTGCATTGTTGTTGTTGTTGTTGTTATGTGCCGTCGAGTTGGCCCCGACTCATAGCGACCCCTCCTTGGGTTTCCGAGGCAGTATCACTACGGAAGTAGGATTGCCCAACCTTCCTTCCGAGGAGTGGCTGGTGGGTTTGAACCGCCAGCCGTCTGGTTAGCAGGCAAGTGTCTTAGCCACTATGCTACCAGAGCTCCTTAGACAAAGTTAAATGAGCTACAGTGCTGCAGGACTTTCCACTGCTTTTCATACATTAATATGCAATGAGTCTCTAAGAGAGAGATCTGTATGCCATGAGGTTTTAATTTATGTGACATAGGGAAACTTTTCTCTCAATGAGCACCTATTAAAAATTTCACCATTGCTTAGAGGATACTGAGCTTCTTCTGCTAAGAATGATGGAAAAATCTGGATATGGATAATGGTGATGGATGCACAACATGTTGAACATGATTAACGTCACTAAACTGTGCATGCAAAAATCTTGAAATGACAAGTGTTTTGTTTTACATATACTTAACACAGTTTTTAAAATATACTCAGTACACAGGAAAATCCTACTATAGGTAACTAAAGTAAAATGATTATTATCAGCATAATAATTGCCCTGTAATTCTTTAAATTTTCCCTAAATCTAAATCCCTTTTAACAATAAGCATCACATTTCAAATGCAGGAAATGACTAAACATTATCTAATGTCAAAGGGTGTACACTGACATTGTATATGCACTGGATCTTGTGTATATTTCTAATTCAATCTAGAAGGTCAAAGCAAATCAGAGATGTCCAATAGCATCTGTTACTAGCAGCAGAAACATCTTCACAGGAAGGTAGGGTCTAGGGTGCTGGGGAGAGTTAGATATAATTTCCCAAGCTCCTCAGAGAAGAGATCTAGGTCTCTCACAATCCCTTCTCTCAGCTGGCTCCTCAATGCTGCTCAAAAATCCTTGCTCCTGCTGCTCTTGGTTAACAGGAGCCTCCCTCTCCTCACAGCAACTGCTCCAAAGCTTTACTCCTCTCTTAAGGATGCCTGCCAACTCCCACTTCATAACTCTGAGCAGATGATTCCATCTCCAGTTCAGTGAGTAACCAAGAGTTTCCTCATGTTCAAGACCCATCACACAAATAGACCTCTACCCTTGTGCATCTGTCCTCATTTGCTTCCCCTCCAGTTCCAAAGCTCAGGTCCCCTTCAGCCACCGGCCAAGCCCCAGTGGGTCCTGAGCTTGTCACCACCAGCTCTGACTCCATCAGTCTTCCCTTCCTGCTTCTTTTCTCATGCTGTTGTCCTCTGACATAAAAGTATACTCAAGTCTCTTCTATCCAAAGACTTCTAGATGGGCTCTTGATCACCTCCAACTAAAATTTCTTCCCTAACCTTCTCCATTTCATTTATACAAAGAGCTATCCATAAGTACCTCTGCCTCTCCACCTCAATTTCCTCTCATTCCTCAGCCTATCATTGTCTGATGTCAAGACCCAGCACACCATTAAACTATGTTTCCAAGTGACCAGTGATGTCTGTATTAGCAAAACCTGTGGTCATTTTTCAGTCATGATCTTATAACATTCACTGTTGACAACACACTGCCAGGAACTCTCTACTCCTTTGGCTTCTACAACACTATCCTCTCCTGGTTCTCTCTGATCATTCCTTCTTATTTCCTTAGAGGATGTCTTCCTCTGTTCACCCCTTAAAACTTTGGACTCCCACATGAATCAATTATTGGTCTATTATCCTTCATTTCCATTAAGATCTTCCTGGATAATACAAATAAATAGAACTGGGGTTTTAACTTTAGCTCAGCTTTGTGTTTACATCCCTTAGCCTGTTTCCTCATCTGTAAAATGGAGTTAACAGCACCTCTCTCTTAGGATTGTGGTAAGAACTAATTAAGAACATTCAGGTGGAGTACTCAGCACAGGACCTCATACATGCCTGGTATCAATACATGGTGTTATCTTGTTGAAAAGGATTTTCCATCTCAGTAGCTGGCATCCAGCCAATCATTCACATTGGTGTTTTATCTCCTGAGTACCCCACAAATCTTCCCACTAAACTCCATCATGACATAACAATGAGTTCACTCCCTTCATCTTTACCTTGTTGTTGTTGTTGTTATAGGCCATCAAGTTGGCCCCGACTCATAGTGACCCCTCCTTGGGTTTCCGAGGCGGTATCACTACAGAAGTAGGATTGCCCAACCTTCCTTCCGAGGAGTGGCTGCATCTTTACCTAGACCAATGGTTTTCAAAATTTGTTTCCAGAAGACCCAGGATTTTTTTTTTTTTTTTTTGCAACTGCTGTATTTATTAGATTCAGTGAAAGATTTGTTTTTTAAAAAAGATTTTGCTGCTATAAAAATTTGGAACACTACCAGTCTGATAGGGGCTCTGGTGGCGTAGTGTCTAAGTCACTTGACTGCTAACCAAAAGGCTGGTGGTTCAAACCCACCAGCCACTCCTCAGAAGGAAGGTTGGGCAATCTACTTTCGTAGTGATACTGCCTCAAAAACCCAAGGAGGGGTCACTATGAGTCAGTTCTGACTCGACGGCAAATAACGACAACAGCAACCAATCTGATAAATACTTTATTGATATTCCTGCTCTCCATTCTGCCCTCAGAAATCCATTCACTACACTGAAGCCAGAGTAATCTCATAGGTCACTTCCTCAGTAAAACCTTTAAATGGCTTCTTATAAACATCAGTAAACAAACAACAGACATCAATCTCTTTAACATAACTCACAGACCAGAGTCTAGCCCCATCTTCTCATTCCTTTTGTTCTATCAAGCAGCTCCCCACAGTCCCAAAGTGATTCTCACATCGTACCTTGGCTTATGTTCATCTCTTGACCTGGAAAACACTTCCTACCTTTCTTGACTTGGCTAATTATTACTGATTCTTCAATTCCCATTATTCCCTTCAGAAAATTTTCTTGGAAGCTCAGCTAGGTGGTGCTTGTTGTTAGCTCCTCTTGACTCAGTTCAAACTCTTGGCTACCCAAAGTATAACAACAGAACAAACCATTTCTTGCTCCTGCACCATCCGCATGATTGTCAACATGCTCCAGTCCATTGTGCCACTGTATATTGAGTGTCTGCCAATCTAGGAGGTTTATCTTCTAGCACCATATCAGACAGTATTTTGCTGTGATCCATAGGGTTTTCCTGAATAATTTTTTGAAGTAGAATGCCAGGCCTTTCTTCTTAGTCTGTCTTAGTCTGGAAGCTCTGCTGAAACCTGTCCACCATGGATGACCATGCTGGAATTTAAAATACCAATGGCATAGCTTCTAGCATCACAGCAACACACAAGACACCATAGTTTAAAAAACTTACAGACACATGATGGTAAACTGGCTTAGGACCGCCTTTTGTGCAGTCTTCTACTGTAGCACCTACCACCATTTACTATAATGATCAACTTATGGCTCTGTCTGCCCTATTAGACCTGTGAGTTTTTCAGGGCAATAATTATATCCCAGTGACCTCTGGCCTGCTCGTGCCTAGAACAGAGCATATACAGAGGAAATATTTGTTGCTCTGATATAAAGGGTACTGGTCTTTAGAAGCAAGAAGGTGTAGTGGAAAGAGCATTTGGCCAGATTGGCACACGGGTGCCAAGTTAGAGGACAAAACCAATGAGCAAGCACTGTAACAAGAAGGAATCTGAGTCTACATCTGAGCTCGGCAAGGAAAAATCACAATATCTATTAGCACTTTCTCCCAGGGCACAAGATGGGGTCATGACAGAACTTTTGCAGCTGAGACCTTTCTGCCCTTCTTATAGAGGCTTCATCAGTTACTCGCTAGGAGCACTTTATTATGTCTATACTTCATTTCTCCAAGAGTGTCCACTCTCCCTGTCAATCGCAAAGTCCTTGAACAAATTACATGTTATTCTTATTTTAATTCCTTTTAATTCCCAAAAGCAACAAGCAGAGGTGCTAACTGCTCAGTTACTATCCAGTGAATCATTATTCGGCACATGTGTTATATCCAGGATAGTCTAAGTGCTGAGCATCTTACTTTTATTTGAAATATTTCAGTTGCTAAAGATGTGTTTGAACCAAGTCCTGGAAATGTTGTTATTTCAGTAAATGTTTTCTTTGAGCCTCATATAATTAAATGTCTGCACACCTTTGTAATGGGGGAATATCAGTTTAGAAAATATATGTGAAGTCTTTCTCCTGTAAGATATAAACAGTTCTGCTCAAGTTTACTTGCAGCTAGGACCTATTTACTTGAAAATACATTCTTGCTCCTGTATACAAGGTCTTAATGTAATAGTAGAGTTACTTGAGTGCCTTTGCTAAAAATCTCTTTTTCCCTAATAAAGCAACCTTTTTCAAATAATCCAGAAAAAATAAATAATAGATTTGATCAACTTTTGTTGGTAACTGGCAACAGCCAATGACAATAATTTCTGCAAAGAATGTCAGTTACAACATCTGCATTTATCTATAGGCCTCTCACACTATAGACATGTCAAACATGTCAACATATCAAAAGGGTTATGGCAGTACTTACGTAAGGCAGTTAACTATGACCTAAAAATTATTATTTACTTAAAAATTACGATAAGCAAAATAAGATTATGACAGAATATGATTTCAACTTGGCAAAAAATGAGTGCTTTACATATTCTGTAATACTTAATATACATTAAGCAAATCTACAATAATATGAATATATATGCTTCCATAAAAATAATAAAAAGAGTAATAAAAACTAGCAGAGTTTAGTTCTAGAGATGGAATTCTAGGGGAAAGTAGGAATGTTTTGACTTCTTTGTTTACTTCTGTATAGTTTAAAATGTAAAAATAGAATAATAATTTTTATGATTATTTTATAATTACTTGGTTTGAAACTTTATAATAAAAATTGAGTTTTTAATTACTATAATAATAATTGGGATTTAAAGATTTCATACTTAATTTTTTAAAAAATAGCACACCAGTAATTGTTATGAGTCATAGCATTAAAAGACATCAGACCAGGATAGAGTTCTGAAGCAAATACGCAGATGTCTGACATTTCTGAAGAATGAGCAGCACTCCTCCCTGTAGTCTAAGCCCCAAAGGAGGTATACACTTTCATGGACAACTTTATCAGGGAAACACATATTTTTGCCTCTTTTCATCTGGTTTCTGGGGAAAAGACACCCAACCTTTTGTCTTCCTGATGTCATTTTATTTGCGAGTGACACAAACAACCCATCTTTACATTGCATTCCGAAAATATTGGTATAAATGAAGAAGAGATTATGTTTTATTTTCATAATATTATTACTGTTCTTCAAAATTTCTAATATGTGCACTTCCCTAATGACATCATCACAAATTTATCTTACATTGACATTATATGTTATACTCTATGTAAGAGCAAGAACTGTCTCTGATCCTCTTCCATGATATTATTAATTTTGGTTGATTTAAATGATTGGGGTAATTCATTTTAGGATATACTTTGACCATGCAATTACATATATGAATAAAATATTTGAATTAAAAATAATGTATTTTGTATACCAATGTTCATTGCAGCACTATTCACAATAGCCAGAAGGTGGAAACAACATACCCGTCCATCAACAGATGAGTGGATAAACAAAATATGGTATAAACATACAACGGAATACTACTCAAAAATAAGAGAAATGAAGTCCTGATACATGCTACCACATGGATGAACCTTGATATAGTGTTGAATTCAGTCAGTCACAAAAGGAAAATACTGCATGATCCCACTTACATGAAATATCTAGAATAGTCAGATATATAGAGAACAAAGCTTATAGTGGTTATCAGAGGTGAGAGGGAAGGTGGAAAGGGGAATCATTGCTTAGGGGGGCACTGAGTTTCTTTGGAAAGTGATGAAAACGTTTGGAAAGGGATAGTGGTACAAAATGGTGAGCATAATGCATGTCACTGAATTAAACATGTAAACATTGTAAAACTGGCAAATGTTTTGCTATACATTGTTTTATCACAATAAAATAATTTCTAAAATGGTAATATTTTTGGCTTTCCATTGTTATGTCAGAGATACATTCCCCTCACACTGTAACATATTTTAAAAATTACACTTAAGATACCTAACATTTACTTTATGGTGCTTTCTTTTGTTGTCAATGTTCACTTTATATGCATTTAGTTCTTTTAGAAAAATTATCATCAAGACAAAATTATATTCTTGTAGATGTATTCTAAACAAGACTTCTATAAGGTGAAATAAATTACCACTGCCTTGGGTGTCCATGGGATTTCAATGTTTAGGCAGGCATTCTGGTTATGTCTTTGCTTCAATAATTCAACAGAACTGATGGGTTGTAGCAAGGATTGCAGAATAGATAAGGTTGGGCTGTATTTGAATCAGCTCACTCATTTCAAATATCCCCATTCTGTCATGCACTAGTCACATGGCTTTAAATAATTCACTTACACTCTCAGAGCCTCAGTTTCTTTCACTGGAAGCAGAGATCCAAATACCCATCCCTCAGCTCCCTCCACCCCTCCCTTTCCCATCACAGTGTGGTTATACTTTTCCAATGTATGTACAAATGCCCTGAAAACTGTAAGGGGCAATAACAATTAGAAGATAATTGCTCATTATCAAATTACTATAAAAATATAAATGGAATGATACTGTCTCTTTCACACTCTTAATATCACCTGGTGAAATGGACTAACACATTGTTAAAAATGACTTTAATTAGTTTAATTTTCTAACACCCATTAGCACTCCTAATAAAACTAGTGGCCTTTTGAAGAGCTTTTGTTCAATCCCTGATATGCAGGGAATTACTAACCCATGTTGAACTTCTGTGCACTTTGGTAATTTATTTTTTATGAAACACAAACCAAAGCCAAAGATGATAGCAAATATACACAGTAAATACCTCCGATTTGAAAATGAATTTCTCTCATATTTGATGGAATATATAGTAATGAACCCACATTCAGTGAAATTAAGATTGCCCTACAATGTTGTTGTTGTTGTTATGTGCCATCGAGTAGGACCCAACTCATAGCGACCCCTCCTTGGGTTTCCGAGGCAGTATCACTACGGAAGTAGATTGCCCCATCTTCCTTCCAAGGAGTGGTTGGTGGGTTTGAACCGCCAGCCTTCTGGTTAGCAGTCAAGTGCCTTAGGCACTATGCTACCAGAGCTCCTTTCAAAGTCTCTAGATGATGCAAATGGTAGTGGTAGTGATTCAAGCCCACCCAGTCACACTGCGAAACAAAGGCCTGATAACCTGCTTCCATAAAGATCTCAGGCAAGAACACCCTATGGAGTATTTCTACTTATAACACATGGGGCTGCCATGAGTTGGAATAGAATTTGTTTTTTTTTAATCATTTATTTCAGCACTTTTAGTGAAAGACCCTGCATGGCTGAATTGTCTTCTAAAATATGTGTTGGAATCTTAATTTCTGTACCTATAGATGTCATCCTGTTTGGGAACAGGATTTCCTTTGTAATGTTAATGAGGCCGTATCATCAGGTTTAGGGTGTGTCCTAAACCTTATCACTCCCAGTTATAAAGAGAGCAGATTATACACACAAAGACTTGCTTAAGCAAACTGAAGAAAATGGATGCTATGTGAGGATCTCCAAGGAACCAAGGAAAGTCCAGAGCTAGAAAGAAAGAAAGAGATTTTTACTTTTAGCCTCCAAGAGTGTCAAAAAATACATTTCTGTTCCTGAAAGACACCCACTTGTGGATTTGTATCACAGAAGCACTAGTTAAGGTAGGTCCCTGTTCTTTTTGACTCGGTGCCCAAACGATGTGTCCTATCTACAAATGTCTCATGGCTCCTTGGGCTGGAATTTCCTTAGCTCTTGGGGCCTAATGTGTCATGTACCAATATATAAATTAATCAGTGCACATGTACTAAAGGAAGGAGGCTAGTAGGCAACTGCAGGTGAGATGCACATTTCACTGTGGCAACTACTGCCTTTCTTCTCCCTCCTCCCCTTTGGAAGATAACACACTGCTTTTGTTTGGGGGTACTGCCTTTCTTCTCCCCTCCCTTTGGAAGATAACACACTGCTTTTGTTTGGGGATGCATCAGCGACCAAGAGTGCCCGCAGTCATATGTAGGGGACATGATTAAGGATCGGGAAGTTTACAGATACCCTTCAAATCAGATGTTCCTTAAGTGATGGCATCTCTAAGAAAGTTCTACCCAGTGGTCCTAAATTATTACCTCTAAAGACTTTGTGACTTTGTTTCTGTGATCTTACAAACAATACTACTGGCTTCATCATGTCAGAGGAACTCCAAGGAGCGCTAGTTAATGTGCTTCATGAGTGCTGGATTTATGGAGAGTCCGAGTTCCTCTGGTTGTGTTTATGCAGCATCAGCAACAGCAGCTAACATTTACTGAACACTTCTATTCCAAGTAGCCTGCATGATGTTTACACACATTTCATCATTTAATTATCATCTATTAACAAATTCTGTTATTATTTCCTTTTTTGCAGATACTGAGGCACAGAGAAATAAAGAAACTCACCCCAAATTCTTATACTTGCATTTCCTTCATGCCTAAGATTCTTTAGGAGCTTGGGTGGTGTAGTGCCTAAGGCATCTGACTGCTAACTAGGTTCAAACCCACCAGCTACTCCTCAGAAGGAAGACTGGGCAATCTACTTCCGTAGTGATACCGCCTTGGAAACCCAAGGAAGGTTTGCTAGGAGTCAAATCTGACTCAACGGCAGTGAGTTTGGTTTTTTTGGTTTGGTAGGATTCTTTATTTGTGGCATATTCTACATCAGAAATGCTGGAAAGTCCATCTATGTAACTCAAGTAACTCAACAACTAGCACTCAGGTGACTTCTTTCTTCTTTGTATTTCTTTTTTAACTTTTTGTTGTGATTTGGGTGAAATTTTACAAAGCAGATTCATTTTACATTCAACAATTCATACACATTTTGATACACTGATTACAGGGTAACAGCTTTGTTCCCACTTCCTCCCTATGGCACCCTTCCCTGTTCCTGCTTGCCTATATACATTCCTGCCTTTCTAGCTTTCTCCCTGTGCAAATGCTGCCCTTCTAATCTCCCATGCTTGATTGTTCTAAGGAGTACATCTCAGCTCCTAGGCCTGTCTACTGCTTGACTGAAAGTCACAGGAGGGAGTTCAATTTCAGGCCTGATGGGTGACTAGATGCCATAATTTCAGGGATTTCAACACTTTCTATCTGACTAGTAATCCTGGCCTCTCTCTCTCTCTCTCTCTCTCTATATATATATATATATATATATTTTGTTCTACGTTTTCTCCCATTCTATCTAGGATCTTCAATTTTGATCCCCTTCTGAGTGGTTGGTACCATCCAGTTCTGGTCTCAGGGTCATATAGGCTGAGGTTCTCATGGTCCATTTGTCCCTTTGATTAATTGTTTCCATGTCTCTTTAATTTTCTTCAATCTTCTTTGCTCCAGGCAGGGAGAGACCAATAGTTGCATCTTAGAGGGCCACCTGCAAGCTTTTAAGACCCTATTTGCTACTCATCAAAGTAGGAATAGAACGTTTTTGTGTATTATTAGGTTGTACCAATTGAGCTTGAGTCCCTTACAACCTCAAGTTATTTCTGTTGTGCCCTGACTGAAGAGCTGAAGGAGATGGCATAGAAAGCCTCCAGCAGCTCCTCAATGAACTAAAACTAAATAAATTTAAAATATGTAAACATTGTACTTTATCAACATATAATTTCAATATGTTGTTTTCATGACTTATAAACATAAAGGTTATTTTTGTGCTACTTCAATCAACACTGCCCCCCCCCAAAAAAAAACCAGTTATTGTCAAGTTGACTCTAACTCATGATGACCTTATTTATGTTAGAGAGTAGAATGCTGTTCCATAGGGTTTCCCATGGCTGAATTTTCAGAAGTAGGTTGCTAGGCCTTTTTTCCAAGGCACTTCTAGGTGGATTTGAACTCCCAACTTTTCAGTCAGTAGTCAAGGCTTAACCCTTGGTGCCACCCAGGGCTTCATACTCTTTCAACTAATCCATTGCTATCAACTTGATTCCAACTCATAGTTACCACATAAGACAATAGAACTGCTCCATAGGTTTTCCAAGGCTGTAATCTTTACAGAAGCAGTATGTCACATCTTTCTCCTGCAGAGTGGCTGCTGGGTTTGAACCTCCAACATTTCAGTTGGCAACTGAGCACTTAACCACTGCACCACCAAAAAACCATTGCCATAGAGTCCATTCTGACTCATAGTGACCCCCCATTGGTTTTCCAAGGTGGTAAATCTTTACAGAAGTAGATTGCCTCGTACCACCAGGGTTTCTTTACTCCATCATAGTGGGTCTTTAAATTTTGATCAAGGGTTAAAATGTATTTCTACATTGTTGTTGTTGTTGTTATGTGCCATCAAGTTGGACCCGACTCACAGCGACCCTTCCTTGGGTTTCCGAGACAGTATCACTACAGAAGTAGATTGCCCAACTTTCCTTCTGAGGAGTAGCTGGTGGGTTTGAACCGCCAGTCTTCTGGTTAACAGTCAAATAAATGCCTACCAGATCTCCAACTGAGATAAATTACATATGGCACTATCTGTTCAGGGCAAACATTAAAGGGAATACACCACATGAAGCACCCAGCACAAATGCTGTCAATCTTGTTGCAAGAAAGGTGAAGGGCATAAGAGCTATCATGAGTCAAAATGCGTCATGTTATGTTATGTGCCGTCACGTTGGACCCGACTCATAGTGACCCCTCCTTGGGTTTTTGAGGCAGTATCACTATGGAAGTAGATTGCCCAACCTTCCTTCCGAGGAGTGGCTAGTGGGTTTGAACCGCCAGCCTTCTGGTTAGCAGTCAAGTGCCTTAGGCACTATGCTACCAGAGCTCCCATGAGTCAAAGTCCAAGAAAAAAAGAGCAGCTCCTAGAACCTCCACAAATGTAGTCTTATAGTGAGGGAAGTCAGCAACCATTTCAACAGCATCGAGAGTGAGCTAAGTAGTAGTAAAATAGCTGTGGGGAATTCCTTTCTCAATCTTCTGTAACTTTATTATTAAAGTATTGACCTTTTAATCCCTTCAAGTATAGTGCCAGAAACTCTACAGTATTTGCTCGTTCATTGTGAACCAAAAAGGTGAAGCATGACTGACAAGCGAACACTAAAAATATTTTTTTTCTCTTTCATGGCATTCTTTCTAAACTTTCTATTTTTCATATATAAACTTATTTTTTCTTTTTTTTCCAAATCAAAAATTTCCTTAACTCAGGAACTCTGCCTCTTGAATGTTCCTGGTATTATAACAGGACTATCTTGAAAGCTTGCACAATCTTCACTTAAAAGCTTTCAAGTTGGCTGAATCAGCAATGCTAGGATTGGTTATAGCAATGGATGAATCTTAAAGATGATGATAATAAACCAACAAGTGGGGCAAGAAATTGTTTCAGTTGCTCAAGAGTCTTGGCTAGATATGGTTGTTTAGCTTGTTCCTTTGGGCTGAGCTAGATCCATGAGTTCTTCCCAGCTCTGGGCCTCTGACCACCACTCCTTCTGCTGTATTTTGATTTCTAATCCCCAAACTCCTTCTCTAATTTATGATACCATGACTCGCCCTAAGAGTATACTGATATACTAGAGAAGCATTTCATCATTTGCCACTTGAAAAAGAAACTCAAGTTCCCTTTCAATCAAAATGGTTCAGGTACACCTCAATTCTACCATGTCTGTCAGTTTGCTGTACCATGGTGGCTTACATGTTATTGTGATGCTAGGATCTATACCACCAGTATTTCAAATACTAGTAAAGCTATTAATAGTGGACAGACTGCAAAGGAATTTCCAGACTAAGAAAGACTGAAAAGAAAATCCTGGGATCTACTTCCAAAAATTAGCCAATGAAAACTCTATGGAACACAACAGATCATTTTCTAACTCACTGGTTTTAAATACTTCCATCAGGAGGGATCAATTGCATGAGAAGGACATCATGTTTGGTGACATAGAGGGCCAATGGTGGCAAGGGAGACCCTTGGTGAGATGGATTGGCAAAACAGCTGTAAGGATGGACTTGAACATGCCAGTGATTGTGAGGATGATTTAAGACCGGGTAATGTTTCATTCTACCACACATAAGATCTCCATGAGTCTGAATCAACTCAAAGACAGCTATCTATCATCTATCGATACCTCAATTTTAAAACAAACAAACCAACCTGCTTTTTATTAAGATGATACCATGGATCTAGTTAAAACCAAGGCCATTGTCTGCACTAAGTTTAATTTTACTCCTAGAAAATCTACTTCATGGTGTCTTTTAGCCATTAAACTGATTGTGTTATGAAGGATGCTTCTGTGTCTTTCCTAGTTGTATATAATAAAGGAAAACAGTGACAAGTTTTTAAACTTGACTTTTGGTTGCTCATAGTCTCAGAACCTGTGCTGGAGTTTAGTATTGAACAAGCCTACAGATGCTTCTGGCTCTTTGGGTTGGAAACAACCTGCGATGGGATCAAGCCTCTAGTTTTAGAGAAGAAAAAGGTGAGGATTACATAATTTGCCCAATATGATGTGGTTGTTGTTGTTGTTGTTATGTGCCATCGAGTCGGCCCCGACTCATAGCGACCCCTCCTTGGGTTTCCGAGGCAGTATCACTACAGAAGTAGGATTGCCCAACCTTCCTTCCGAGGAGTGGCTGGTGGGTTTGAACCGCCAGCCGTCTGGTTAGCAGGCAAGTGTCTTAGCCACTATGCTACCAGAGATGTGGTTAGTTCCATTATTAATATCAAAATCCTGGAACTTCACCTCCATCCAAGCATTTCAACTTTATACCAAGCAGTAAGTAGGACCATTTAATGAATTTAGTTTTTGTCATAATTAATCATCAGAGATGACCTTAATGGCATGGATGGAGTAAAGCTTTCAGGACCTTCATTTGTTGATGGAACACAACTCAAAATGATTAAAAAAAAAAAACAAAAAATACTGTAACATCCATTCATAATCAGAAAGTGGAATGTACAAAGTATGAATCCAGGAAAATTAGAAGTTGTCAAAATGAAATGGAACACATAAAGGTCAATGTCGTAGGCATTAGTGAGCTGAAATGAACTGGTATTAGCCATTTTGAATCTGACAATTATATGATCTACTATGCTCAGAATAACAAATTGAAAAGGAATAACATCACATTCATAGTCAAAAAGAATATTTCAAAATCTATTCTGAAGTACAGTCTGTCACTGATAGGATAATATCCATATGCCTACAAGGAAAACAACTTAATGCTACTATTATTCACATTTATAACCAACTACAAAGCCAAATATGAAGAAATTGAAAATTTTTACCAACTTCAGCAGTCTGAAATTGACCAAACATACAATCAAGACACATTGATAATTACTGGTGACTGGAATGTAAGTTGGAAATGAAGAAGCAGCATCAGTAGTTAAAAAATATAGTGTTGGTGATAGAAATGACACCAGATATCATACGATAGCATTTTTCAACATCAACGATTTATTCATTGTGAATACCTTTTTTTTCAACAACATAAACAACAACTATACACACAGACCTCACCAAAGGGAATACATAGGAACTAAATCAAATAAATCTGTGGAAAGAGACAATGGAGATGCTCAATATCAGCAATCAGAACAAGGCCAGGGGGACTGAATGTGGAATAGATCATCAATTGCTCATATAAAAGTTTAAGGTGAAGATGAAGAAAATTAAAACAAGCCCATGACAACCAAAATATGACCTTGAGCATGTTGTTGTTATTATGTGCCATCGAGTCAGACCTGACTCATAGTGACCCCTCCTTGGGTTTCCGAGGCTGTATCACTACAGAAGTAGACTGCCCAACCTTCTTCCAAGGACTGGCTGGTGGGTTTCAACTGCCAGCCTTCCAGTTAGCAGTCAAGTGCTTTTGGAGCATGTCCCACTGGAATTTAGAGACTATGTGAAGAATAGATTTGACACAAAGTATACCCATGACTGAAGACCAGAAGAGTTGTAGGATGACATCAAGAACATCATACACGAAAAAAGCAAAAGGTAGTTTAAAAGGCAAGAAAAAAAGAAAAGGCCAAAATGGATGTCAGAAGAGACTCGGAAACTTGCTCTTGAACAAAGAGTAGCTAAAGTGAATGGAAGAAATGATGAAATAAAAGATCTGAACACATGATTTTAAAGGGCAGCTTGAGAAGACAAAGTAAAATATTATAATGAAATGCACAAAGACATGGAATTAGAAAACCAAAAGTGAAGAATATGCTCAACATTTCTCAAGCTGAAAGAACTGAAGAAAAAATTCAGTTCACAATGCACGAAGCATCAAAAGAACATGTAAAGAATACATAGAGTCACTGTATCTGAAAGAACTGATCGATGTTGAATCATTTCATGAGGTAACATATGGTCAAGAACCAATGGTATTAAAGGAAAATGTCCAAGCTGCATTGAAGGAATTGGCAAAAAAAAAAAAAAGGCTCCAGGAATTGAAGGAATATCAATTGAGATGTTTTAACAAATAGATGCAATGCTGGAAGTGCTCACTTGTCTATGCTAAGAAATTTGGAAGACAACTACCTGGCCAACCAACTGGAAGAGAGCCAATAAAATGTGGCAATTATTGAACAATATCATTACTATCACATGTAAGTAAAATATTGCTAAAAATAATGCAAAAATGGTTTCAGCAGTATATTAACAGGGAACTGTCAGAAATTCAAGGAGTTCTGGTGGCCTAGTGCCTAAGGCATTTAACTCCTAAGCAGAAAGCTGGCAGTTCAAAGCCACCAGCCACTCCTCGGAAGGAAGGTTGGGCAATCTACTTCTGTAGAGATATCACCTCAGAAACCAAAGGAGGTGTCGCTATGAGTCAGATCTGACTCGATGGCAGTGTGTGCATGTATGCATGTGTGTCAGAAATTCAAGCAGGATTCAGAAAAGGATGTGGGCTGAGATGTCAGATGTCCGATGGATCTTGGCTGAAAGCAAAGAGTATCAGAAAGATGTTTACCTATCTTTTATTAACTATGCAAAGGCATTTGACTGCATGGATCATAAAAAATTATGGATATCATTGCAAAGAATAGGAATTACAGAACACTTGAATGTGCTCATGAGAAACCTAGACATAGACCAAGAAGCAATCATTTGAAAAGAACAAGGGGATACTGCACAGATTAAAATCAGGAAAATGTGCATCAGGGTTGTATCCTTTCACCATACTTATTCAATCTGTGTGCTGAGCAAATGACTTGAAAGCTGGACTCTATGAAGAACACGGTATCAGGAATGGAAGAAGACTCATTAACAACTTGCTATATGCAGATGATACAACCTTGCTTGCTAAAAGTGAAGAATACTTGAAGCACTTACCGATGAAGATCAAAGACTCCAGCCTTCAGTATGGATTACACCACAATATAAAGAAAGCAAAAATCCACACAACTGTACCAATAAGCAAAATCATTATAAATGGATAAAAAATTGAAGTTGTCAAGATTTCATTTTACTTGGATCCACACTCAGCCCATGGAAGTATCAATTAAGAAATCAAGAGATGTATTTCCTTGGGCGAATCTGCTGCAAAAGATCGCTTTAAAGCTTAGAGAGCAAAGATGTCACTTTGAAGACTAAGGTGCACCTGACCCAAGCCATTGTCTTTTCAATGGCCTCATAATGCATGTGAAAGCTGGACAATGAATAAGGGAGACTACAGAAGAATCAAGACATTTGAATAATGGTGTTGACAAAGAATATTGAATATACCATGGACTTCCAGAAGAACAAACAAATCTTTCTTGGAAGAAGAATGGCCAGAATGCTCCTTAGAAGCAAGAATGGCCATACTTCACCTTGGACTTTGGTCATGTTTTGAGAAGGGACTTTTCCTTGGAGAAGGATATTGTTTTTGGTAAAGTAGAGGGCCAGTGAAAAAGGGAAGATTCTCAACAAGATAGACTGACACATTCGCTCCAATGATGGGCAAAAGCATAGCGACAATTGTGAAGATGGTGCAGAACCAGGCAGTGTTTCATTCTATTGTACAAGGGATCACTATGAGTCAAAACTGACTACAGGGTATCTAACAACAACAATCATCAGAAATATAAGAGGTTACCTAGAAGACAGACATCAAATGGTCTCCTACAAAATAAATGAACCATTACGATATTTCAAGAACTAAATTGACAAAATTTAAGCCTTCTAAATAAAACTGAGGTATGCAATCAATTATCTGATTTTTTTTTGCATATTTGACACTATATAGACTTATAAGAATACATATATGCTTAGGGTATTAGCATTTGGCTCAAATCTAATTTTTCAAAGGGGAAGCACTCACTCTACGTTGGCATTTCACAGTAGGTAACACATAAGTTTATTATATTTTAACTATTACCTATTATTTATATTTTAAATGTCATAATTGTAAGAGATAGTCTAAGATGTAGTTGTTTTAATGTAAATATATTTTGGAGGTAAAATAAAATGGTAAAGAAAAAAATTCATGAAAAAGGATAACAGACTGTACCATATGGCTCTCAAATCTCTTTTTGGAAGATTCTCAAAGACCCTAAGAACAGGTTTTTTAAAAAGGAGAACATTTATCTTTGTAATGTGGAAGAGAAGTTCGTGAATTTGTCATTAAATGTAAATGTATTCCATATTTGCGTATATGGCATTCCATGTTTCCATTTAAAGATATGGAGTGGAGCTGAAGTTGATTTTCCCATTAAATGCAATTTGGTGAATAAGAAGAGCATTTGCTAGAATTATTTAAGGTAAAAAATCTTAATCAATATCTTTCAGGGCAAAGGAGCCCTAACTCTTGGCAACATAATTCTCAGGTGGTGCAGACACATTCTTAATATTGTGTTGTTTTAATTTTTCTTGTCTTTAGCAAAGATCACAAATAAAATAGCCAACATCCAAAACAACATGGTCCTAATTCTGCAAGCTGTTATAATGAAGGCTTTTGAATTATTATAAATGCTTGAACATTAAAAATTCATCATCAAGGAGAAAGAGGTGCTTTCTATTTGTGGTGCTCTGAATTTAAACACAACACACTAAGAATGGCTGATTGTCCTGAGCAAGGGCTGCTGACAGCCATCTCAGGGCTGTGCAAATGGGGGATGGAAAAGGTAATAAGAGCTTCAGGAATATATTTCAGCCCATATAATAAAGTAATTGTGAAAGTGTAATTGCAGTTCAGTTCCATACCATATTAGGATAAGGAATGAGATGGTAAGAAAATACGAGATTCAGAGAACTATTTCGTAAGCAATTTCAGCAATGACTCTCTCCCAGCATATGCAGTATTTGTCAGAGAAATAATTTAAACATACACAGTGGTGTTTATCTTTTGGAAACCATTATGATGAACCTAAGCAAACAAACATTGATTATTTTACCCTTCTAAAAATTTCTTGATCTTCAAGTATATTGAATAATGTTAAAGCAACTAATTTCAACCTGCAAAATCATTAAAAACAAAACAAAACAAAAAAGAGTGGAGCATAAACTTTATTGTTTATTTCAAATGATATCTAGTTCAAAGTTCCAAAATTTTATATATTTGCAAGATTAGAATCTCAATTTTTAAAAATTAATTTCTTTAGCTACTTCATAAACAATTACTATTGGCTTAGGTTACCAAATTACCATGTTCCACAGGCTATCAGTTGCTCTAAGAGCAAGACTTGAGAAAGAGTAGGAATGCTGGTTCTACTCTCAGGCCTATCATCTAGACAAAAGCAAAGGAAAATGAGCAGACAAGGTAAAAGCAGGGAGGAATACAAGAATATAAAGAGCTTGATATTTATGGTATTTTAGGTCAAATACTAAAATTGTCCATTTGATCTCAGTTCACCACCCACTTTCCATTAACAGAGTTATTTATATTACACCTAATATTATTACCTTTATAAGTGCACAAATGTTTTTCTTTTTCTATCCCCACCACTTGGCACAATTCCTGGCACATAGCAACCACTCAGAAAATATGTCATGAATAAATTAACCAGTGTTTACAAATGTCATACCACTGGAGGCTGTGTCTATAACAACCCTGTAGAATGTACTCTAAAACCCATAGGGTATTAGGCTATGAAATCTGACATAAAAAATATGCTCCTTTTCATTAATTTTCTTTCAATTTTTATGGACTCTTATGAATAAATGTACATTAACCGCAGACTTATAGACCATTCTCGGGGTATGCCATTTCATATGAAATTTCAAAACATGCTAAGGATGAGAAAAGCTCCTAGATTTGGGTAAATGCAAAATCTAAAATGCTCATCTATTTAAAGTAAGTTTCTAGAAGAAAAAAATGCATTCCTGTCATAAGACAAAATATCCATTATTTACATGTACCTGTTTACAAAGAACTCATTTCAAAAATGGTTCAAGGTTTCAAATGAGGTAAAAGAAACAAAAACAACACTCTGATTTAATGGTGAACGATGGATCTCTAGTAGCTTGGCCTTGGTTTGGAAATCTTCCATCCACATACCTAAAATCTATCTGTGTCACCGTGCCTAACCAGCAGTTGTTTTTCCAAGACGGTTCTGTCTGTCTAATGATGGTGCGGAAGGCAGAGGAGGGTGCTACGCAGAAACACAAGCCCATTGTAAGAAGGCAAGGATGTAGGTGAGAGAGCGCGAGCCAAAAGGGCAACCTAAGCAAGTCAATTCAAAGGAATCTTGAAAATAACGTCAAACATCTTTCAAATTATGTCTGCTGGTGAAGGACGGAACAAAGGAAGGGAAAGAAGGAGAGACGGAGAGAAGACAGGAACCTGCACCTCAGCTATTTGTTTTGTTATAGACTTTGTTCTGTTGGTGCACCTCATCCCCAGCCTTGCCCCCAAACCATCACCACAGCCATTCAATTTTTCATGATCCTTTCCTTTTAGTGGTTTTTTTTTTTTGAAAAAAACTTCTTTTCAGTCTAGGTACTACACTCCTAACAACATAATACCACTCTTGACTACCTGCTTCCATCACTAAGTATCATTACTTTCTGCCAGTAATTATGGTATTTTTCTCTTTCACCTACAGTTAGAGTATCTGATTTCCTCCTTCTTCACCTCTCTCTCCCTTCAAAGGATGATGCAGCCATGTCCCCAGCACCAGTAATTATTGAGCCCTAGCTAAATTTAGTCTTTCAGCTCAGACTAAGATCAACCACTTTGTTAAGCTTTCTTATCAGAAGTAAAGAACTAGTGAAAATCAAGGACAGAATTAGGGTGAAAAAAAATGTTCCATTCTGAGTGGGAAAGATGACCTAACTAATGGAATGCCTTCAAAGACTCCAATTAATTTCTTAATAATATGAACCAAAGTATTATCTCATACTTCTCAAACTCATACCCATAGGCGCAAGGGCAGAATGTCCAGGCAGTAAAACAACAGAATAACATGGGATATCTTCCTGGAACACAGAGCTGATTCAAATGTAAATGGTTTAAAGAATTGCTTTTAGACTAAACTGAAATGGATGTATTATAGAATATGATACAGAATACACACATTTCTTAAAATGCTAGCCTTCTAAAACATACCTAGATTGTGGAAGGCACTTCTGGGTTCCATGACTAGACTCCAAAGATGGAAACTCCCTCCCACTCATTAAGGCACTTCAGAAGAAAAATCTGAGAAATGTGTTTATTTGAGGATTACAAAATGCCTTCAAAAACACTGCTAGGGGTTTCTAAATATGTCTGGACACTTTAATCTATTTACCAAATTTAATGATAATTTTGTGCCTCAGTATCACTTAGAAGAAAGTTCAGGAAAGTAATCACTAGAAATTTTGGTAAAAAGTACACCACAATTAGAACAGATTTAAGTTACCAAGAGATGTACTTCTAAAATTATACATAAAGCATTAATATGGGTAGATAATTATTGGGCTTCCCAATTTTAAAAAAAGCATTTGAAGGTAGACTATAATACTGTAGTGTGTTTTATGAAGTTAGATTTTAATCTAACTCACCTTCTAACAGTTTATCATCCATCTATAATTTTCAGTCAATGACAAACAGATCAGTACCTAATCATTCATTTTCTGATGGAATTTCCCCAGTAGTGCTTTCTGGTGCACTCTTATTGGGGTTAAACATTAGCCTACTTACAAGAAGCAATTAAAATTCTACTCCAAGTTCTCCAACCAAACCAGTTGCTGTCCAGCTGACTCTGACTCACGGCGATACCATTGCGTCAGAGTGGCACCTTACTCCATAGGATTTTCAACAGCTGACTTTTGGAAGTAGAGTGGAAGCAGACTCAGTTCCCCCAACCTGTCCTCCACAATGCTACCACAGTTCTTTCTCTAAACCTTAGGCCTTCTCTCTGATCTGGTTGTTCCCCTTGTTTCTACCCTGCCCATGGTTCCCTCTGTTGGTGATAACAATGAGTTCTCATGCTTGTTCTGTCTCATTTCCCACTACAGATACCTCAGGGACAACCCAGGGACCTTGTAAACCATCCACATCTGATTATTCCTCAGAAACCCTATGATGTCACGCTTCTGTGTGCGCCCTCATTTTATGTCTTTTTGCAGTTTTTCAATAGAGAATAAAACATGTAGGTGTTTTTTGTTTGGCTTTTGTTCGGTACCAACAAGTTGGTTTTGACTCAGAGAGAGTCCATGTGACAGAGCAGAATTGCCCCATAGTGTTTCCCAAGCTGTAATCTTTATAGGAGCAGATTGCCAGGTTTTTCTCTCATGGAGCGACTGGATGGGTTCAAACCACCAATTTTTTAAGTTCAGAATTTAACCATTGAGTCACGAGGGCTCCTTGGAAAACTTTATCCTCATGAGTAATTAGTGTCTATACGTCTCTCAGATAATCAGAATCCTGTCACTCGCTGCGTTTCCATTTCTGCTGACTGTGAACAATAAAAGCCAAATGTAATGTTCAATTCTAGAGAAAATACCCAGGCTAAGAAAATATGCTTGTGTCTTCATTTCCTGACTATCATGGTCTACATTAATACTGACAGTCTTATTGTACATGAACTTCTTATTTTATGCTGCTTTACATCTTTTTCTGAGAAGAGGTGGAACATCTACAAAGAAGAAATAGGAATAACTTTCCCCTTTCTCACAGCCCAGTTTTTGAGGCTGAATGACATGTAACCTCCTCCACGAAGCCACCAAGTTTTCCCCAACTTCAATTCATTATTTCTCTTCCATTATCCCCCGGCACACCTACCACACACATGGTATCACATTAATTATACTACACTGTTTTGTAGTTATTTGTGTCCCTCTCTTGATTAGCCCCTCATCTTACTGATATCTGTGCCTTTTCCTGTCCCCCTATCACTCAGCAAAAGGCTCTGCACACAAGTTAGTGTTCAGTAAAGGCTTTTCAATTTCTAAAAATGAATTAAGTATGCCTTACTAACAAAGCCCAAAGCTTCATTAGAAGTGTTCTCCAAATTTCAAAAGTCTACTTCTTAAGTTAAAATAGTCTCATTTCATCCCTGTACCAATGCTTGTATGGGGACTACATCTGAGCTACCTGAAAACAAGAAGTTATAATGGAAACAATGACACAGCCTTAAGTGAGGCAACCGAAATAGGAAGTACTTTAATACTTTTACTGAAATGTTCTCTGCTTGATAAAGTTCATTACCAGAACATCATCTTTAAAAGTGAAATGCATTCAGCTGAGCCCTTTTTTCATTTTGTAAATAGATTTTTTTCCTTGCCTGAGCTCTCAGTATAAAGTACAAAATAGTCTTCCATACCTTTAGAAAAATGTCATCCCCCACATAAAGCTATATTTTTAAAATAGATTTTTTTCTTTAGTATTTTAAAGGTACAGTAGTGCCTTCCTAGAACAATCATCCTGTACTGCAGACCACAGAAGGGCTGAATTATCAACCTGCGATCTGATGTGCCTCAAAATGTGTTGAGATAACATATTAGAGATTAAAACAAAATTAAGACCCATGGGTATCCTATGGCTATAAAGTCACCATCTTTTCAACATTACCATGCTTATTACTATGGTTAGATTTAAAATGACCCTGGTGCTAATCTTTTTCTCACCTATTCAAAATGACTTCAACAAGTTGCTCTGTGTTAAATTTACAACCCAAGTGCCTAATATTCCTATCACATTAAATGACAAATTATATACAGCATATTTGTTGTAACGTTTTCTGTTTTTTTCATTAATAACTTCTTGATAAGTCTGGGGTTATTATAGCTCAATTTTACTCCACATGCATTGAAAAGCTCACATGTATTGAGTTTAGGCATCTCGGTAAGATAAATGAATGGCATATCATCACAATTGCGTGCTGGCAAAGAAATGTTATCAGCAGCGAAATCTTTGACCTTTAAGTTTTCAACTAAAAAGCTATTTTTCTAAGAAATGAACATTCATACATTTGTTAATGTCATTTTACAATAAGCACTGTGTTCCAGCTCTTTTTACTAAAACTCAGATACACATTTGTGAACCTTCCCATCTCTCAGAACATGTCTTTTCTTCTCTAGCCACCCATCCCCCAATTCTTTTTTAAAGACTGCAAGTTATTGAAAGGCAATTGACTTCAGTAAAGTTTTCCACTGGCTTAGATTTTTTCCTTTTTTTTTTTTCAAAGTACTCTAGATGGGGGAAAAAGAAAGATAAACACACTTCGTACAGCAAATGCCATAAGAAAAATATGTTCTGGCAGACTTTTCCCCACTTGTAACTGAAAGGAATTTACATCATCCAAGTGTATTATAAGTGAAAAGAGTAAGAGAAAGAAACTCAAAATGAATTTTTGTTCCACTTTCAATCTCCACAGCTAAGGGAACAGAAGTGTTTCACTTCAGAAATGAGTAAAGAAGGCCTCAATACACGTACACCTTTCTCTTTTTGGAAAAACTGCACATAAAAGAGCATTTTTTGGCACGGCTGACCTGCCGAGATATGGAGCTAAGCAGAGTCATGAATTCACTCACTCTGATATGCACACATGATACGCAATTAAAATCTCCATTCACATTCCTGCCGGGTTGTCAATCACGAGGAAAGCCTTTTTGACAACATTCAGTGAAGCGTACCAACTCACCACTGAACAGGAACTTAAACAGTAACAGCTTTTGTTACTAGCAAGAATGATTTTTTTTTTTTTTAACCAAGATTGGGTTCAGTTTCTAAGAAATCATTATGCTCTGAATTTGCGGGCCTTTCATTAAAAATGAAAATGTGTCAAAAAGATTTTGTATGGCATGCTATATGATGTAATACCTAGAAAATATGAACTATGTAAAAAATTCTAACCTTTTAAACTGGGGGAATCTTTTTAACTTTTCCTATCTAGAGCTATGAGCAATGCTTTTATGAAGTGGTTTCCTGAGCAAAGGTGACATGGCTAATTCATTCTGAAGTTTTTCCCTAGAATTTTAAGACTCTTCAAATTGATTGGATAGCTGAACTAACTTGGAAAGTGGCCGACCAGTTTGTAAACCAGTAAGAATGTGACTCTTTTTTAATCATATGAAGAATATTTAACATAGTAAAAATATTGCACACGTCACTCTTTTCAATTTATGGAGCTCTATAGAAAATATTATGCACATAAATTCTTTCCAGATGAACCCAGAAGGTACTCTGCTCATAACTTAGTTTCTGTTGAACATCTAATCAGAGACTGTGCCCTTCATAATAGCTATTAGTGTGCTTTAAAGTCATAAATCCACAAAAACAGGGCCTACTAAAATTGAATATAGTATGCTTGTTAATCTGCCACTGTGTCTGTTTTGAGCAACTAACCTTGGAGTACAAACTTGAAACGAGTTAATACTATCAGATATTGAAATATTTGTCTTCTTATTTATCATGCTCCATAACTGAGAAAGCAGATGCATCCTGACCATTACCAGTCATGACAAATTGCCTTACTAATGAATGTTATACACTGAAAGTGCCATAACTGATTAAACTACAATTTCCCACTACCAGATAGAGAGTCGGGGACTCCAGCAGTGGGCAACTCTGATATTCTGGCAACAGGCCTTCAGGCACAGTGTGATATTTAGAAAAACACTCTAAATTCCATAAGAACATATTCTAAAAGCCAATGTGTATACAACAGGTTTTCATAAAGCACATTAGATAAAATGGCTTAGGATTGTAGTTGATGAGCCATGAAAAATGGCTGTTTTAACTCTTTGGTATCATTACAAGTATGTGTTAAAGAATATTCTCTTGTGTGGGTTTCTCTCTCTCTCCTTCCCTTTCCCCGCCCCCAAAACATTGCTTGTGCTTTGCATTTCACATAAAATCTTTCTTTTGTCAGTTCCTTTGTTGGTGCAAAACTGGCAGCAGTTCAAATTCAAAGTACTCCTATTCATTTACTGACCAATGTCGTTCTAGTTCACATCAGCCAGAGAGCTAAGCTCTAAGAAACATAAAAGACTTGCTTCACCACTGGCGAATAATGTGTACATTTTTACAGAGCTTAAACCTTAATGCTTTCCCTGAAACTAACAATACAGTATATCTTATCATTCCTTTTTCACAAGCAGGCAGCTGCTGAAACACTTGCCACTTCAAAATATCAATTGCTTGCCAGAGTTGTCCTCAACACACCCTGTCAAACTCATGTATATTGTGCAATGAAAATGGTGCAGGGCTGAAAGCTAGAAATTGTGTCAGTTCTGCTGTAAGGGTATGATGTGCAAAGAACAATGTATGACAACCGTAGAGAGTACAAACAATGGCACTGGAGCCAGAGACTTCATAGATCACAACTGCGCCTGTACATATTTTATTGTCAGCATTATATATTTAAAGCATGACAAATGTACCATTGTACATGATGTGCTGCACAAATAGAAGCTCCTCCCACTAGTTCTCCTTTTGCATTTCTCTTGATGATAGAAACAGAGTTGAGTTTCATTTCTTTTTCTTCTCTTAGAACATTGAAGGTTTCCAAATTATAAAGGGAAAAGCACACACACACACACAAGGTTATCAGAATGAGTAACAGAAATCAGAAGACAATAATACAAGATGAGAAAATGAGATCTTGTTCACTTAACATTTTGGCTTCTCTCTGAGGACACAAAAGCAAGGATTATCTTAAACACTCACAGAGGGAATCAAGAGAACTACACTATCACTATGCCTATAAATTGTTGTCTACCTAATTTTAATGCAGATAAGTGCTGGCTTATTGATTTGCCCGATTTTCTAGCAAAATGTAAACCCCACGTAAATATGTTCTTTGTGTGCAGAAAATATGGCTTAAGAAGCTTTTACTATTATTGCTTTCCTATGCCAAAAGAACAATTAGGAAAATAATATTTCACTACTGTATCAGATCCATAAACTATCGCCGATTCCTTTCTGTCTATTTAGATGTTAAACAGCCCTTTCTATTTCCCGATCCGTTCTATTTACTTTAATTGAAAAGTTGTTTTCTTCTAAATATCTCCTTAAATAACATGTAAAATCTGATAGAACTCTTACTCTGAAACATATGCACTTCCTAATAAAAAAAAAGGGGGGGGGAGGGTGGTGGCTCTTGTGGCTAGAACAACCCCACACTAATTCAGTCATTGACTGTGGAAATGGAAACATGTTTATGGGAGAAGATTAGTATGAATATATTTTAATCTCTTCTACCACCTAGTTTAGATTACAAAACCTTTATGACACAAGTAGCTTTGAGTGGAATTAACTGGAGGCTAAGGAAAATGAAAAGATATGCTTTTAAGGTGTTAATAAATATTTTGGAAAGAGAATAGGTGGTTTAGGTGCTTAGGGGTGCTGACCTTTGCAGTGTTGATTAGTGGGACAATGATGCATTATTAACACACAGCAGCTGTACCTGAACTGCTGCCATGAATATAATAGCCTTTTATAGCCATCAGGGGAGTGAGATAGGAGGCCTTTATTAACCACTAGACATGATTAGCACATTATGTGAACTTTAGTAGGCAAATTATCTCTTATTGAAATATAATGTTGGTTGTAACTAATTGCAAACATGATTTTTAAAACTTCTCAGTGAAAAACTCAATGTTTTACTAGCACTTAGCTAATTATTGGCTGGTAATCTATGAAAACACATTGACTATGGGGCATACTCAGAGGAGCTGAATCTCAAAAGGCAGACTGCGCCACTGAAGGCTGACTTAAAAATTGTTTAGCGTTACAAGTTCATGAATACGGGCATAGATAGAAACTTTCCTTCCATAATCAAGTAAAGCTGTTCATGAACTGGAAAAGCTGCTGTGGGATTTTTCCTCTTCTTTTTTCTTGAAGCAGTTCTTAAAAGATTAGTTTTGCAGTAAATTTTGAGAGTTACCTTGAAAAATAACAGCATAATTTACTTCAAAAAGCTTAATTTTGGGGAAAGGAAAGATTATCCCATTAGCCTTAGTAACTGAACAGAGCACTGAGAGTCCATTATGATCAGTCTTTTATGCCTTGGCAGAAAGTCATTAACATAAAATAAATCATTAGCTTTGATATTAAGCTTCTACTATCTGCAGGTTTCTATGATTAATGTTCATGACTGCATCTGCCAAACGATAAAATATACTTTTTGTTGAAAGGTTACCCTGCCTCTTTATTATGAACATTTCTCTTTCTAAAATTGTTACAGGCATTATAGGCTGAGGCATATTGGCATATAAAGGAAGAAGTGGATTTTTCAATGGTATGAAGACACCAAATGTATGTAACACTTTAGCTATCATTTTCTTTTTAATTAACCATTTAATTAAGTTAAAAGACTTAAGGAAATAAGGCAGTGCACAGATACTCTCTTAAAGTAATTGGACTATCTTTGGACCCATTAATTAATCTTCCACATTATATTTTGCATTTCTGACCCATATATCAGAGGAAGACACAGAGAAACAATGAGACAGTGTTGGTTCAATGGTAGAATTATCACCTTCCATGTGGGAGAAACCAAAAAAAGCCAAATTCACTGCCATCGACTCAGATCTGACTCACAGTGACCCTTTCTTGGGTTTCCCAGGCGATATCGCTATGGAAGTAGATTGCCCAACCCTCCTACCAAGGAATGGCTGGTGGGTTTGAACCGCCAGCCTTCTGGTTGTGTCAAGTGCCTTAGGCACTGTCCAATGCAGCTCCTGAGCAGCCTCCATCTACCCCTCAGTACAGGCTTACATGTTATTTTGCTAAACAGATTTCAACAGACTTCCAGATTAAGATAGACTAGGAAGAAAGGCCTTGAAATTTGGTTGCCAATAAAAACCCAATGCATCACAATGGTCCAACTCAAAACTGAGTGGCATAGGACCAGGCAGTGTTTTGCTCATTTTTTTCAATCTTCACCATGGGGTCATCATAAATAGGGGTCACCATGAATCCAGACCCCAGCAAATGGCAGCTAGCAACAGCAAAAGAGGGGCAAGCTTGTCTTACTTAAATCAGAACCTACAAGGAGGTATTTCCCTCTTTAGCAGATATTCTCCACTTTTATTTTTTACATTGCAAACTAGGCAACATTCCCATCAATAGCATCTCTCACCAGGTGGTTTGACTCTCAACAAGAGAACTCCTCCCTCCTCTATTGTGCCTGGAGGAGAAGGGGGTGTGCCAATATCTGAGGGAGAAAGAGCTTTTACACACAGTACCTCCACCTACTCTATTTTCCCAAAGACAACTTTGGATCCTCCAAAAAGGTTATCCCTTTCGCTCCCTTCTTGAAAGAATAACTAGTTTACAACCTTTGAAACATATTTATTCCGCTTGGGTAGCAGAAAAAGAATAAATGGGCTGAGTGCATAACATTTTGCTAAGGTCTAATATTCTTCAAATTTTTGAACATCTTTCACCACAGGATTTCAAAATAATCTACTTCTGTTGACTCCTTTATTCTCCTAAAACTTCCTTGATACAAATATATATATACATATATATGTTTGTTTTTTTTTTTTCTCTACTGAATACATGGAAGCTTGAGACACAGATGGATTAAAGCTTTCAGTGTCAGAACTTTACCAGTTATAGAATGAAGCCAGGTTTTCTGAAGAGAATGGGAAGCAGAGGGGGAGGGAATCACCTTTCCTGGATCCGTTTACTTTGCCTAGGGAGTAAGTCAACACAGGTTTAAGGGCACTCGTTTTTCATCTTCACCCCCCTCCCCAACAAAAAAAAGTCTTTTCTTCAGAAGGATCAATTTTCCTCAGGAAGATCTAGTTTTTTAGTCTTACTACATTATAATATGCCCAATGAAAACCCTAGCATTCTGAAAAGCATCTTTTCCCATGATATTTGGCTAAGTTTCTTAGAAAAGAGTGTGGCTCAGGCATTTCTTAGTAGCCATTATGATTTCCTTTGTTATTATACACATTGGTGTATTCTGCCATTTAGATAAATTCTCATACATTTATGGCCAGAAATAAGTCTGAGTCTTCTCTGACTCATAGTAACCCCTCCTTGGGTTTCTGAAGAGGTATCTCTACAGAAGTAGATTGCCTAATCTTCCATCTGAGGAGTGGCCGGTGGGTTTGAACCACCAGCCTTCTGGTTAGCAGTCAAATGCCTTAGTCACTACGCCCCCAGAGCTCCCTTTTGTTGTTGTTGTTGTTGTTATACACATTGGTGTATTCTGCCACTGAGATAAATTCTCATACATTCATGGCAAGAAATATGTCCAAAACCATAAGCAACACAGAAACACAGGGCACTTCCATTGTAAGAGCAACATAGACACACAGGGACATCAAAGATTTCTTCAACCAAAAGGCAGAGTACACAAAAGTTGGCATTGCCACTACTCTGAAACTGATATAAGTAACTTGCAAGACCCCTTGGTAACTCAAAATACACTCTATTTTCTTGGCTACTAGCAAGACTTCTTACCAACCATGCCTCAGTTTAATTAGGCGTTATTTCAAGACAGTTCATAAAAGCACATAACTCAGGAATGAAAAACAATAAATATTTGGCTAAAGCAGACCATTTAAAACTCCAAATTGGCAAAGAGACCAATACAAAATCATTAATAGTGATACTGGTCTCATGATCTTTGGTACCATAAATTTCTATCAATGGTTATTTTTCATTAGTAAAATGGAAATCTGAAGATAAATTTTTAAAGTTAACTTCAAAATTTTTAATCAAAATAAGGCCAACTTGCCATAGATCGGATTAAAATGGCCTGGGCAAGTATTATCGCCTCCTATCACGAAAGAGCAGGGCGTTTCTTTCTGGCATTCCCCCTCCTCTGGTCCTTTCTGCTGCACAATAAACATCCCAGCACAAAGCAATATAATGTTCCCATTTTCAAAATGAATGCTGTAGGGAGAAACATGCTATAACCAGGAAAAGCTCATTCAGGTTAATGTGAATTCCATGTCTCAAAGTATTATAGAAGAACTGCTATAATTAACAGTCTCTTGGCACTTCCATTATAAACCACATTTCTAAGCACTTTATAACTCAACTGTTTTTAATGAGAAATTGCTCTTCGGGATGGAACTTGGCATGCATGGTTTACAACAAAAATTTCTCAAATTCATTAGGGCAGATGTAAGCTGGATCATGGAGTTCTAGTTTCATAGTGGACCATCCAGTAAACACAATTTACTCTCCAGTCCTGCCCCCTCAACGACAGAAGAGCACAGGCTATTTGACGCTAAAAAGTGTCCCTTCAAAGAAAAAGATCAATTGAGAATATATCAAGAAGTTCAAGATGCAAGTAAATGAAAGGTAAGAAGGCATCTCTACAATTGGAAAAACTAACACCTCGTGTGAACAGTCAATTTTTAAAAATAAGAGAGCATTCACACATTCAAACTATTTGAATGAAAGTTTCTTGTGGGCAAGAATAATAGTTACGATTCCCAGGGCCAAAGTATTAGTAACTATGATTTGCTACAATCTTGTTTTCTCCTAAAAGTTTAACTTTTAAATTCTTGGATTTGGTTGCATACATTACAAGTTTTACCTTAAACAAACAACAATTGATAATGTTTGAGAAATACTTTTAATAAGCATATAATCAACCTACAAAAATTATACTTAATTTTTATTGAGATATGACAGGAACTTCCCATCTATGACTCCCATTCAGGCAGCTACAATGTAGAGTGATAAATTATCTAAATTTGATTAGTTAAATAACTTCTCATTGGACAACTATCCCCATTTGAGTTATTTATGTCTAGAAGCACTGGTGGCACAGTGGATAAGCGATCGGCTGCTAACTGAGATGTGGGCAGTTCAAATCTGCTCCTCCGTAAGTGAAAGATGTAGCAGTCTGCTTTTGTAACAGAAACCCCATCTATGTCTATTCTGATGAGAATAAGTAGTATTCTAACCCGTAGATTACTTACTGTATGACAACTAAAGATCAGAAGACCGCAGTCCCATCTTCATATGCTTTTGGAGTCAAAATAAAGCTTTCTCATTGATAAAGGATGTTCAAGGAGCTTGTTCTGAGCTCAAAATACACTGTGTAGCAAATGTAAAAAAAAAAAAAAATACAACTATGATAGCTTGGAAATATCAGCCTTAAATTTTTTTTTTTTTCCCGTCTGCATATGCTTTCTTAAGTTATTATTGTATCATTCTATGTCATTCATTCAGGATAGGGGAAGGAGAACAATTCAGTTTTGAGTTTTAAAAAGTGGATATGGACCTGAAAGCTGGTACATTCCAACGAAAAGAGGGTCAGGTACCTGGAGGAAGAATGTTATGTTAACATGGTCATGATAACATTGATGGTGAGTCAAAAAGGAACATGGTGGCCTAGAGGACCACAAGAGCAAATCACATGGCTGAGGAAAGGAAGGAGTTCAGATTGGAGGCTGCACCTCATTCAAATGTAGATTGGGGAGCAGACAGCAAAGGCAAGGGTTGTTCCAAAGCTGGGGGTGCTATGCATGTGTGAGATGGGGGTTAAGAGGCTCCAAGCACACAGACACAACTGATGCTGAAGGCATCAATTAGAAAAGGAAGGATTACCAACAGTTGAGAAATACACCCAGGATTTCTTCAGTTTTCTGGTGTAGTAGAACAAGGTTGGAAAGCACTAGAAAAATTTATCTTTAACAGCTAAATGATATTTGTTTTTCTCTTCCAATTTTCTAAGCTATCCTTCTCATGAACTGAGCATATCACAAAAAAATTATGACCATAAAAAACTGTCCCACATACCAAAACCAACATTTAGGACCCAACTTTGGTACCAAGGAAGCCCCTGTTAAACTTGGTAATTTCCCTACTACCTCCAGGTTCAAGCATCATACATATTTTCTACTGTTCTTCATCTCTTTGCAATCATATTATTTAAAAGAAAAGAAAGAAGAAGAAGAAAAAAAAACCCTACAATAAATAGTCTATTAGATAATATTTGATTTAAATGTCACTTTAGTGCTCTTAAGTCAGCAAAACATCAAAATGCTCAAAATACCATCATTCTATACTTTTAAAATATTTGATAAACTGTGAAAATACTAAAGCACGTAAGAAAAGGCTATGTAAAAGATCAGTTTCTCCAAAGCTATTAATTAGAAATTTTGGCACAGGCATTGAACTTGGAATCTGTGGCAATGAAATATTCCACAAAGTCAAGATTGCTACATCTGAGATTTTTGTATGATTGCTTAGTTTATTCTCTTTCTTACCTATAAATGTATTTAAAACATTTTTAAAAGATCCCCAAAATTTATGAAAAGTGCCAACTAACAAAACTCCCAAGGCCAGTTTTAATTACACTAGTGATGTACCAAGCATCATCTATGAATTTTCCAAAGTCCCAGAAGTTATGGAGGTGGAGACAGGGCTCATCAAGCATGATGCTCTACATTGCTTATAGCCCTCCCCACTTCCTTCTCACTTTAAATATGTTCCTTCTTCACTTTAAATAGAAAAATAAACTCAAAGGAGATTTTGCACAGAGGATAATGAGCCATGTTTTTCTCAAAAGTTATTAAATGTTTAATGCCTGCCTTATCATTTAAAGCAGAGTTCATCACAAATAAATAGATCCTTCTTCCTGTGTTTATATAGAAAGATTATGTATGTCCTTCCTCATTTCAATGACAAAAGCCCAATATTCCAAATGCTTGTTATTCTTTACTCTGTATGTAACTAGCATTAAGCATGGGTTTGTATTTTAGACTTCCCTGTTTCTAAATCAAGCAAAGATTCAGGACATGATTCCACAAAAGCAACCACTGAGAACTGTAAAGACCATTATTTCCTCTCCCACTGCTGGCAGGGGTCAGCCTCCCTGTCATTAGCTATGTCATAACATAATTGTATTACTACTCCTTATGTGGGCAGATACTGAGCAGTAACTGAACATACCACATCATTGTAAAATGAAAAAATGCTACTTCTTTGTACTAATTTAGCATAAACATCAGTGAAAACAATCTTAAGAAATGACATTGCACTAAGAAAACTGAAAGGTACTGTTATTACTCTGTAGGCATATATTTAAACTGATGATCAGACATCCTCAACTTGAACAAAAAACAGGGCTGTATTTTACTACTGAGCTCATTTAATCCAATTTCTTTTGGTGGCATTCAGTTCAATTAAGAGATGCAATGTTACTTAAAATAGCCTTAATTAGATGAAACTCAGCTATGGTATCCATCTCTCAATGTCTGAAATATAACTATGCTTTAAGTTGCAAGAGGTGAGCAGTCTCCTCTTGCCTACATGTGTCTCCCCAGTTTGTGTACTACATTGCTATTTTAAAGGCTGACCTATATACAACAACATGCCATCCATTCTGTTTGTATAAGAGATCCCTCACACAGTTGCCATAACCAACATCATTGGCATTGTTCTCATTTTTTCTTTCACAATAGGCTATGTGAAAATAGAAGCCAGTTTTCATAGTGATATGTTCATAATGTAATAGCCTGGTAAAAGTAATACAGCAATACGACTTTAAAATGTTGCCCCCCAGATTCCTCCTATGGAGTTTATTTAAATGAAAAATCTAAGTAGTATTTTGGCAATATAAAGCAGCAAGGTGCTAGAAAGTGTCAGCAGAGTGAAACAATCAGATTCTAGTGTAGAAAAGCTTTAGGAAGCGTATCATCATGTTCTTGCTAAGGGTCTCTTCTGACACTGAAAATACTTGGGAAACTACAGGTACAACAACAGCATGAAACTGATGCACTGAAAGATTCTGGTCTTTGTGGGATGTAGCACACCAACTTTAAACAGTAAACTGTTGACAAGTTTAAAAGAAATTAGTAATGTATGATCTTATTATTCTATTAAAAACAACCTAACAAAGTGTCTCCTATAATAAACTACATGGTCATCACATCTCTGATAGAGACAAGGTTTATTCTGTAATCTAATCTCTTTTGGGGAAGTCTGAACCGACTTGTTCTTGCTAAACGCAGATGTAGATATTTTACTGTACCTCTTCCAAAGTTTTTCACTTCTTCCTATCCCTGCAAATCCACTCAACTCATCACAAAAATTAATGCTAGTTGACTATATTCTCAGCAACTGAAAGAGTTGACATGGACAGAAATTCTGTACCTATGCTAATAACGAGAGAGTAGAAAGCACAAGAATCTAGGCTTTCTGGGGCCTAGCAAACCTCCTCAGCCCCTTAAGATAATCAGGGATCAGTAACAAATATATTTGATAGACTGCTACACCAAGATGAGCAGGAGAAGGCGTCCTGTGAGAAACATTTACATGAAGTCTTTTCCTTCTATTATAAGCATGTCGTATGACTTTGCATTTTTAAAAATCCATTATTCCCTGGATAAGTTAAATAGAAGACTTGCAACTAGTCTATAGAAAGGGTGGCTAATTTGCATTTAAAAAGAACAGTTTGCTCCTTCATACATGATGTGACTTAAAAGGAACTTCAATGAGCTAGTAAAGAAATTCTGAAGACTTTCTAAATTAATTTATTCAATTCACAGCACAACTCAGTAAAATTATTTAAAGCACTTAATTGGAAATGATTTAATATATTGAAGTAATTCCTGATTTTCCAAAGCATTTAACTTTTAAATTAAATTTGACCCTACTAGCTCAAGAATGACAAGTGAAATGTGTATCCAAGTCATTACCTTCTTTTTGGAGCCTAAACTCACTGATAAATTTAATAAGATTTGTCTAGTTTGATTGCCAAAATGGATGTTACCTTTTGGTTCCCGTTAGGATTGTGGAAAACGTTTTTACCCTCCGAGAGAAGGCTGCTACTTTATTATTATTATTATTTGTATTAATAGTAAGTATCGTGCGACAAGGAAAATAAATACATAATGCTTGCTTATAAAGACAGAAAACATTTTAGACTAAAAGAATTATGTCACCAACAAATGAAACTCCATCACACAAACTCCTTTGCTCTTTCTAAAGTTCCACGTACCTTCCGACTCACCCCTAGCTAAAAGGCTCCCTGGGTGATAAAAAGCCTTTCTGCCTTGCACAAGACTAGATACCCCTCTCATCAAACTCGCCGAAATATCTGCGGCACACAGCGCTCCCCTTTTCCTGGGTTTCACAGTGCACACAGCATCAAGGCGCTTCTTTAAGGGGTGATGTCTGTGGTTTACTTAACTCACAAGTCTGTGTGTGTGTGTGTGTTCCCCGATTGACCAAGACTTAGGCAGCGAGTCGATCGGTCGCGTGGTGGGGAGCCCTGGGGCTGAGGATGCAGAGCGCTAAACAACCTCTGTATCACATTAAAAAAAAAAAAAAAAAAAGTGATGATGACTCGCCACAAGGCAAATGTTGGGAGCCCCAATGATTTTTCCTGCGGAATTCTCCGCGGGGTCGAGATGGCAGTGCCTGCAGGGGCTGTGTCAGCCAGATTTACCACCCAAGAGGGAACCGGGCATCTAAACCGCCCGCCCCGATTATCAGAGAACTCAATTTTCCCCGCCTACGTTCCCCGGGCGGGACTGTTTAAGCATTTCCAACAAGCCCGAGGCGAGGAGCGCCGACGTCCCGCGGCTGCTCTCGGAGGCCAGTCCCCGCGTGTCCTCCCTTTCCCGGCGCAGGGTTCGCGACGCCCCAAAAGTAACTCTCTACCTACGTCCCTTCTGACTGTCACATCTGCAAGCAGAACCGGGCTCCGCAGCAACCCTGGGCCACCGGCGTCGCCAGCCTTGCTCTGGCACCTGGGGACAGCGGGAGGTACCCAGGGCCGAGTACCAGGGCTCTGTACGTGAACAGCGCGCTCTCGCCCATCTCCCAACAAACTTGCAATCCCGCGCGCACCCCATAAAAGAGGAACCCGCTGCCCGTGAACCCACTGCCCCGCTGCGCCCTGGTGTGCGGACACTGGGCTCGATCGCCGAAGGAGTATGGAAAAACAAGAGTTATGGGGTAATTTTCCCGGCGGGGGGCGGGGGTGTCCCCCGGGTCCCTACACCTCGACTCCCAGAGACTTCCCTGGCAACTAATCCCGGGAAGGGAAGCGGGGCCACGAGGTCGTGCTGCCTGGGAGCGGGAGGGAGGAAGAAGGAGAAACTGGAAAATAAACTGATTTTCCTACTCTCTGCCTCCGTTCCGGGACCCCAGACACACCCCCAAAGTAGTCTGTGGTTTGCTTTTATTTTTCTTAAACGCCCCCCGGCAAACCTAGGCAGGGGTCCTGAGTCGCGAACAGCAGGAAGGAAAGAATCCGAACAAATCGTGCCACTTTCCGCACAACCGCGGGGTTGGGTAAAGCCCCGGCGCTTCTCCGCATTCCTCCCCAGGCGCTCGCAGGCTCAGCGGCTGCTAGCGAGCGCGCCCCAGGACGGACTCCGCGAGCCGCCGGCCGCGTCGCCCCACGCCCCCCGCCCGACTCGGCGGCAGACCCCGGCGGAAACAAAAGCAGAGCGTTCACCTTGTTGCAATAGTAGGGGTCCAGGCAGGGAGAAGGTCCCAGACAGGGCGCGTCGGGCGCAGCGGCGGGCTGGGCTGGAGGCGGATAAAACCTCACGTCCATTTCACTCTCACATCAAGCAACTCCTTTTCTTTCTTTCTTTCTCTTTTTTTTTTTTTTTTT
>NW_006921647.1:7407353-7422607 GCF_000298275.1 Orycteropus afer afer | reverse complement strand
GCCCTGCACACGCTCTCGCGCCCGGGCTTTAGGTATTTGGGCGTTTTATTGGAGTCTCGGAGTTGCTCTGCTTTGAGTTTATTTTCTCTACCTTGTAGGCCCAGGAGGAGGGGGATGAAAAGGAGGAGGAGGACAGACTGGGTAGGGGCGAGTGCCCCGCGGCCCGGCGAGGTGGCGTGCGCGGCAGGACGCGGACGGCTCGCGGCCCAATGGCTGCTCTCGGGCCGGGGGCCGATGGAGGGAGGAGCGGAGAAGGAGCAGGAGGGGAGTGCAGCCGGATCGGGGCTGGGGCGTTGGGACCCGGGAGCCTCCGCCGGCCGGAGCCACTCTCCTCCGGGACAGCGCGCCGAACACAAAGGGGCTGAGGAGCCCAAGTCCTGAGCGGCCCCGGGACGCGACGGGGAGAGCGCAGCGAGGGGGCGCTGTAGCGCGCCCCGCCCCTAGCCCGCCCCGGCCCCACCCCGCTCCCACCGCCCCCTCCGCGGCGTCCCCAACCTCTAACTGCGTCCCTACACCTACTCCGGTCTCTTGGCAGCGGTGACTTTTCCTCGAAACACTGCTGCTGGGAGACGGGAGCCCGAAGGGAGAGGGCTGGAGGAATGCGCTCTCCTACCATCCTATTTGTGCGCTGTGAGTGGACAGCTGTCCGATGGACCGGAGCTGCCCTCCTAGAGGTGGATGGGCTGTGAGAGTCGGCCCCTGTTGTCTCTCTCTTGCTTCCAGCCAGGCACCTCCCGTGATCCGTGCACCACTGGGGGCTTGGGAAGGCTAATGCTACCTTGGGGAAAAAGCAAAAGACCACAGGAACGACTCAAAGCACACGATCGAGCTAGTCGGAAAGCAGGCGGGTTTGCTAGCTGCCTTTCGTGGATATTTTGTCTTTTTAGAGATGGACCCCAGTAATAACTCTCGGCAGACCTACAATCAGCCTTCCCATGTCACTTGTCGCTAAGTAGGATGAGGAAATTTTACTAGCCAGGAGTGGAAACTTGTGACTTTGTGTCTTCTGGTGGCTGGGACATTTTGGAATTTCTTGGAGGCTCCCAACAGATTTCATCCCTGGGCCTCTGTTCTTGGTGGGAAGTCCAAACAGGTGTGGACAATGGTTATTTACTTTTCCAAGAGGTTCCCTGAGTGAGACACTTTGCTGTTGTCTACTAACCTAAAGGTTCAAACTCACTATATATCACCCTGGAATAAAGGCCTGGCAAACCACTCCCCTAAGAGCCCAACTAAAAAAAAAACCCTATGGGCAGTTCTACTCTGTAACATGTGGGGTCCCCATGAGTAGGAACTGACTTGAAGATAATAGGTTTAGGTTGTTTAGTACGTTTTCCCAGGAAGGAGCTTCCCAGCATATTAGGGCCCGAGACCCTGAAAAAGACCCTGGAAGTAGTTAATCTGTTTTACTTATCTCTAACACCAAGGAAGATACTAATAACAGTTTGACATCCTGCACATCCTTCTAGTACAGGTGCATTGTGAACTGCTCTGTGAAACTTTCTCATAGACTGGTTGTTTCCTCTGCAGTTGAGGGCATCAGTCACCTACAAGCAGAGATATTTGGAAAATAATCTATGAAGACAGCATAAAACCAAAAGCCAAACTCAATGCCATCGAGTCACTTCCTACTTAACACTGCCATCGGGTTTCCAAGGCTGTAAATCTTCACAGATTTTAGACAGTCTCATCTTTCTTCAGTGGACTAGCTGGTGGGTTCCGACTATGGACCTTTCGGTTAACAGCCAAATGCCTTAACCACTACACCACCAGAGCTGCCTATGAAGACAGCATAAGAAGTGATAAAATTAACATTGTTAGGGAGAGTGTCTATGCATGATTTCCATAGGAACTGTTGGTTTGCACTGCACTCCTCTACATCATCTTTCTCTCAAGCCACTATTTTGTTCCCTTCAACTTTTTAATAAGAAAAAAAATTCTGCTTTCTCTTTACTTTCAACATTGAAATGGTAGGAGGGGAGTGTGGGGAAAAGGAGACATAAGGAAAAAGAATTCCTTAGAGAAACCTCCATATTCATGAGAGTCCTTCAAGGCACAAAATGCAATAATAAATAGAAACTAAATTCTTTCTCTTAATAAAGGTCTTTATAATGAAAGCCAACTGAAGTTTTGTGGTTTGTAACATAACCTTCCAAAATTTATTTGTAAATGTTAAAATGTGCCAATATGTATTTTCTTCCACAATAAATTCTTAAAAAGCCTTTTAAGTTTAAGTTAAAGGCTTTAAAGTTTAAATTTCTGTCATTAATCCAACATCTATCACCAACATATTACCTTATTTCAAAACTTGATTTTAAAAAATTCCCTTAGAATCCATAATTGGTTTCTATTTAATGATCCTAGGAGCATCAGGAGCATGATATGAAATGATTGAGGGCTGCATCTATATTATTAACATCTCGGAAGCTGGGGGAAGATAAGATGTCTCCCTGCCACTTTACCTTGAGAGAAAGCACAAATGCATGAAACCTGTGTATCCCTCTACTTAATCAAGCATCTGGTTTCTTCCATCTGGAGTCAAAGTGGTATGCTTGCATGTGGCATGGTATGATGGGTTAGATGAAACTCAACTCCACTTATTCATCCATAGAGAGATTATCTCTCCATGAAGGTTATCTCAGTGTGATCCAGAAAAATGCTTTCTTTATAATGTTCCACTTGTAGGCCCATCATACATTGAGTGGGTATACATACTTCTACCAAAAAAAAAAAAATTGAGGAAAGTTGAGTAGTAAACCTCCAGGTAAACCTTAATAATTTAGAATATAAAATAATAGAGAGGCATTGTACTATGTTTTATTTTTTAGAATGTACAACTCCATATTCTGGCTAAATTTATTCATCTATTTATTTGTCCATTCATTACATACATTTGTATATTATTCAACAAATACATATTGAGCAGTATGAAACAGTTATATGCTGTGTATAGGTCTTAAATATAAAAATCAAGTATATATAAACTGTACATGCTTTAGATAAATGTGTAGTCTTCTAGAGCACTAATTTTTAATGATCACTGGAAACAAAGTTACCTTAGCATCTTCAAAAAATACTCATGACTGCGCCCTACCCCCCAACCCACTGCTGTTGAATCAGTTCCACCAAAATCAACCCTGTAGGGCAGAGGAGAACTGTGTTGTAGGGTTTCCAAGGCTGTTTACAGAAGCAGACTGCCACATCTTTATCCCATAGAGAAGCTGGTGGATTTCAAACACATTAGAAGTCAAGTGTTTAACCACTTCACCAACAGGGCTGCAGACCCAACCCCCAGTTGTTGTTAGTTGTCCACAAGTGAGTTTCAACTCATACTGATCTTATGTATAACAATGAATTGTTTAGCCATCATCCTCTGCCATCCTCACAGTAGTTGATGTATTTGATTCCATCATTATAGATTCTGTATGAAAATTCATTTCATTTCCCTCTTTTTTCCTGACTCTCCACTTTACAAATTATGATGTCTTTTCTAGCAATTGGTCTTTCCTGATGACAGGTCAGAAGTAAGTAAGATGAAGTCTAACCATTCTCACTTCTAAGGAGCAATCTGGCTGTGCTTCCTCCAAGACTGATCTATTCCAGATAGTCTCATTTAATTCATCTAGGGTGGGGCCTGGGGCATTGGGATTTTAAAGAGATTGAGAGTCATTGGTCTTGAAAGATAAAAACCAAAACCAAATTCACTGCTATCGAGTCAATTAGACTCATAGCAACCCCTCCTTGGTTTTCCAAGGTGGTATCTCTAAGGAAGGAGATCATCCAGTCTTCCTTCTGAGGAGTGACTGGTGGATTTGAACTGCCAGTCTTCTGGTTAGCAGTCAAATGCCTTAGGCACTACACCACAAGAGCTCCTAGAAAGAAAGAAAGATAAGATGGACACAAAAAGAATGTTCAAACTATAAAATTTTAATGAATAGGCTAGATGGTAATATTTTCTTAGTTCTCACAAGGGCCATTAATGATCAGCATCTCAGAACCCTATCATCTGCACTACCCTTTAAGAGATTGATGTTGGCCATTTATAATTGATTTTGGCCAGTTACTCTAACTAAACATGCATGAATTGATGTACAAGTCTAAATTACAATTTATTCATCCAATTAAGACACTTTATATACTCTAATGATTAGAAAACTTGTATCCATGAACAAAACACCATACTTAATAGTAATGGATGTAATAATATCAGTTGTTTTTGTTAGCTGACTTTGAGTTAGCCTCCAATTAATGGCTACCCCATGCACGATGCAATTCAGACTGTTGTGATCCATCGAGTATTCATTGGCTGATTTTTGGAAATAGATTACAAGGCCTTTCTTCCTAGTCCATCTTAGCCTGGAAGCTGTGCTGATATCTGTTCAGCATCATAGCAACACGCAGGCCTCCACTGACTGCCCAAGAGGTGCATTGGCTGAGAATAGAACCAGGGTCTCTTGTATGGAAGGCAAGAATTCTACCACTAACCCACCAGTGCATTCAATAGTCAATAACTACCATTTATGGAAGGCCTACTATGCCATAGACCTGGTCTTATTTCTTTGCACATAATTTCATTGTCTCATTTAGTTTCACAAATTACTTTGGAAGATTTAACCAATAAGTACAAACCACAATCAGTGTTTGCTTATGTTGCTTCAACATTACCAATCTTCCACTTGAATCATGGTTTCATAAAGCATTTTGTTTTCAAATTTGCCATTATTTTCATTGACCACATTTTATGTTTACTGATTTTTCATACTATGTAAGCAAAACCCAACCAAACCCACTGTCATCAAGTCAGTTCTGACTCATAGCAGTCCACATTGGGTTTCCAAGGCTGTAGATCTTTGTGGAAATAGATTGCTTCATCTTCCTCCTGCAGAGCAGCTGGTGGATTGGAACCTCCAACCTTCTGGTTAGCAGCCAAATGCCTTACCCACTATGCCACCAGAGCACCTTTCATACTGTGTAAGTATATATTAAATTTTGTAGGAATGTCACCAAATCACACACAGAATGTATTATCTTGGGGAAAATGTCCTCTAGACTGTTAATCCTAGCCATAATTTATTAAAGTCTTATAAAAATTATTCAACAAAAATTAGCACTGCCTAAAAGACATTTTTGTTAGATTTTGGAGTTAAGCTCCCCCATACACGCACACACACACACACACACACACACTTCCCAGGTGGAATCCCTTTATATACTGACTCAGGATAAATATCAAATAAAGAGATTTATTTTGAAAAACCAAATATTAAAACTAAAATCAAAACATTCCCTATTTTATAACTGAATTAATCTTCAGTCCTTTATTGCTCTCTTTTGATTTAAGGGAAAGTTTTTCAGTAATAAGAGAACTTTGTGGCACAAAGGGTTAAGCACTCAATGACTAACCCAGAGGTTGGCATTGGAACCCCCATGGAGGTACCTAGGAATAAAGGACTGGACATCTGCTTCTGAAAGGTCATACCCTTGAAAACCCTATGGTGGAGCTCTACTCTACAATACAAGGGATCATCATGAGTTGGAATCCATTGATGGCAACAGGTTTGGTTTTGTTCTTTGTTTTTGTTTTTGTTTTCAGTAGTAGTTGAGGACACAGTCTCTCTAGCAATAGAAAGCCTCATTCTACTTAAATGCTACTCATTTGTACCTCATATGGGGCACTTTGTATTATAAGGTATCTTATTATGCATATATGTCCCAGTTTGTTTTTTCTAAATGGTGGTTAGGGGATAAAGTAACTATGTTTGTTTTGTTAGGACCTAACCAACACTGTAGGGACACTGGTGGTGCAATGGTTAAGAGCTTGGCTACTAACCAAAAGTTGTGGATCCTCCTGTGGAAGAAAGATGTGGCAGCGTGCTTCCGTAAAGATTATAGCTTTGAAAAGCCCTGCCTGACCTACAGGGTCACTGAGTTGGAATGGTCTATAGGCTAATGGGTTTGGTTTTGAGTTAAACAACAATGAGTCTATACTTTTTAAAAGTTCAAAATAATTGTTAATGGTTTTGATGGGGAATGTTTACATTTTCTCAGCTTGCCGGTTAGAATTTACTGTTGTCCAGAGTTATTTAAAATTTTTCTAAAGTGATTTAAATGTAAAATAGAGCGATGTGCAATGAGTAATATAATGCAATGGAAGAACACAGAGTACTGAAGTTTATTTCCTGGGGAGACTAGTGAGAAATGACTACATTGTAAGTCCTTCAACCATAAAATAAAGGATTTCAGAATGATGAGAATAGTTCGAAGGAAATGATACAAGGTCCACAGAAACCTCACATGGTATTAAATGACTCATAAAATGCAGTATTTTTTACATAATATGGAAAGTGTGCCATGCTTGTACATCTCACCATTGAGTGTGGTACAGTACTTTGATCTGCCACAATATACAACATTTGTGGCATAATAGCTATAATAGGACTATTCAGCTATTTTACAAGGCAATAATCCAATCCTCTCTCATCAGGATAAACTGTGAGGACAAATCCTTTCAAAATCAGAATTAGTTCCTTGTAGAAGAGTGAGGCTACAATTATCCCTTAAATAGGAGCAGCTGCAACATGGTATCAGTCTGGAGTGTGGCAGTGAAGTGTTTTTCCAATGCAATTAAATGGATTTTTTAATGCAAACTAATATTCTATAAAGAGTCAGTTGGAAGGTGAGTAGGTGTGGAATTGCTGAGATGAAAGAAACAATCATTTTACTTACCTGAGCTAATATTCCTATCTTAGTAAATGCTATTTTGGTTAAAATGAATAATCAAGACTCATATTTTCCTGTGTAGTGGGACCTAGAGGTCATGGGAGTAACACAAAGGAAAGATAATTCTAGTTTACTTGTACACAATATAGACGTCTTATTTTGAAATATATTTCTAACTATGTTTTCTTTTTTAATGGTTGCTGTTCAAAAAGATATGATGAGTCAACAACAATTTATACAGAAAAGCTAATACGTGGGCATCAATATAACTTGAAGAACTTATGCTAATGAGTGCTTATGTCCAGACGAAAAAGGATGTGAACTTAGTTTCTACCATCAAGATGATTAAAGATTGGAAAATCAGACCTTTATGAAAGATTAAAGGTCCTATCTGGAGAGGGCAATAATGAGAGGCAATGTAATATTTTCAAATAGTGTTTATCAAGAGCTCTCTCATAAACAATTGAAAATAACACCTCCACTGAAAATATGACATGAGGAATAAATGTAATACTAGAGAATTTAGAATTCAGTCAGCCATCAAAAAGAATTTCACCCAGTGTGGTCTTGAATATAATGTCTAAGTGGAGTTGTGGGTTCTCCACAAGACTGAGTAAAAAATCTCTGTACCAAATGAACATTTGTTGAGTCACCCATACCCACTGACAATGCTCCCTTCTTAAAATATGCTTTCCTTATTGTGGTGGTTATGTTTTTGTGTCAACTTGGCCGGGACTGGTTGAGTGGCTTGACAGCCGGATGTAGTATTCCCCATGAAGAGACTGGTAATCAACTCCATGGTGGAATCTACTGTGAGCAGCTGAGTAGCTGCCTTAGGGAATGTGGTCTGCTTCCTGTATTCAAGCAGCAGCCTTGGGAAATGGTCTCTAGCCTTATGGCACGCTTGGACCCCGTATGTAGCCATGTTGTTGCTCAGCAGCCTGCTGTGCTCTGCCGATCTTGGGACTTAAAATGGACTTGAATTAATGGCCTGCCATGTGGTTTGGTAACATCAGGACTTTTTACTTGTAAGCCTTGGGGCTTCTCAGCCTCAGCAGCCAGCAGCTGTCTGGATGAAGAAACACCTCTAGCTCCAGTGGGCCAGGAGCAGGAGGCAGAGCTGGACCCCAAAGTTGAGGGGCTTTCACCCAGCCCCTAAAGCCTACTTTGAAACTTGGATTTTAAAGCCTCCAAATTGTAAGAATAAACTCCTGTTTGTTTAAGCCATCCCGTTTGTGGTATATAGTTTTTTGTCAGAGCGACACTAGATATCCAGAACACTTATATAAGATTGGAAGACCCTGGGTGGTGGATATGGTTACCATGCTTTGCTACTAGCTGAAGGGTTTTAGAGGTTCAAGTGTACCCAGAAGCACCATGAAGAAAGACCTGGTGATTTACTTACCAAAAATCACCCACTGAAAACCATGTGGAGCACAGTTCTGTTCTGACATGCACAGGGTCATCATACGTCAGAATTAACTCGATAGCAACTGTTTTTTTCAGATCAGATTGTAGGCACAGGGCTTGAACATATCTCCAATTATCTAAAAGCCGTCTGTGCTCATAAACTTTGGATGGCATAAGGTGAACTCCATCTAGACAATGAACCGAATAATCTCTTGTAGTTCTTTAGAGTCTAAAATTCTTTCTTTTACATTTGTTCTTGTTCCTGAATATTTTCAAGGACCTTAGTTGCAGAGAAAATTAGCAAACGTCTTATTTTACAGACAAAATTTAAGATATTATATAAAACTATGAATAAAAGTAATTAATACATTTTGAGAGTTTGTTACTTTTGTAAAAGAACAGCCTCACATGATCCAAAGCCATTGCTATTAGTTGATTCTGACTCACAGCAACCCTGTAGAACAGAGTAGAACTACTTCATAGGGTTTCCTAGGCTATAATTTTTATAGAAGCAGACTGCCACATCTTTCTCTCGCAGAGCTGCTGGCTTTTTGAACCATTGGCCTTTTGGTTAGCTGCAAGTGCTTTAACCACTGTGCCACTAGCACTCCTTCTCAAATGATAGGAATTGTTTTTTAGGAAGATTTCACAGCCAACGAGGAAGGAAAAGAAATCCTCCAGCCTTACTATATTTTAATGCATGCACTTCAATAATTCAAAAATCACACATTTTTTTTAAGGCAGCAAGGGGCTCCCCCACTTCCCATGCAGGCAGATAGTTCCTGCTGAACTCCCACCGCTTCCATGAAATCTTCCGGGGCTGATTAGGTAGGAGTGACTCTTACTATCACCCTGGCCAGTTTAATTCGCAGTTCTTGATCTTTACCTCAATTAGGTACTCACTGCTTCCATCCAATATAAATCCACTTGTGCTTGACCTTTACATAATGCAATTACCTGTCTATTCATGTACTGCTTCAATGTTTCTATTTTGTTCCTAATGGCTTTCAAGGATATTTGTCTGAATGAATGTGTTTGACACTGATTACAAGATCCTAGAGGGAAGGAAGGTGCCCTGGTAACATAGTGGTTAAGCGCTTTGGCTGCTAACTGAAGGATCAGAGGTTTGAACCCACAAGCCACTCTGTAGCAGAAAGATGTGGCAATATGCTTTTGTAAAGATTACAGTCTTGGAAACCCTTTAGGGCAGTTCTCCTCTGTCTTATAGGGTGTCTGTGACTCAGAAGTGACTTGGTGGCACACAAAAGCAACAATAGAGGGAAAGGATAGAGTGTCTTTGAATAGGACTGTCTACTATACCATCAGAGCTCCTTTCTGACTGTTCCCATGTATCATCATTCCTTAAAAAGTGCTCTTTACATGAAAAAAACTTGGCATACTTGTATCTTGGTGTCAACTAATATAAATTCAAGATGCCATAATATGTAAACAGTTCTACTTCATTAAGACAGCTTGGCAAGAATTATGATAATCTATTGTTGCTTTTCTGTATTGCTTTGCATCGTTCTAGTCTAATGTTACTTTTAGTTAAAAAACCTCCTTTGCATTTTCTTGGCTACTATATCCATTTATGTTTTCTTGTGTGGCCTCTAAGCACTGATAACTCCTAGAATAGAAATTAGCTAGAGAATAAATGGAGAAAACAGTATTTAAACAGAAGGAAGAGCATGAACAAACTCAGGGAGTCTTTAACAGTAAAGAAAATTTTAGAGCAACCATGGCCAGTATTTGTGTATTTGCTGTAGCTAGTAAGGTGCCAGAGGAGCTCTGGTAGTGTAGTGCCTAAGGCACTTGACTGCTAACCAGAAGGGTGGCGATTCAAACCCACCAGCCACTCCTCGGAAGGAAGGTTGGGCATTCCTACTTCCGTAGTGATACTGCCTTGGAAACCCAAGGAGGGGTTGCTAGGAGTCGGGGCTGACTCGATGGCAAATAACAACAACAACAACAACAACAGTAAGGTGCCAGAGGAGGGGACAGAGGTAGGAGGGATGCCTAGGAGCTGTGGCAAGAGACATAGAGAGATGGTTCAGATCATTGAAACCCTTGTACTCCTAAAAAATGGAGCTAGAACTTTATCTTGAAATAGTTGGTGAGCTGTAAAGAGTTTTAATACAGGGAATTGACTGTAATATTTTATGAATGAGGGATTTTCACTGGTTATTTCTATTTCAGTAAGGATCACATAAGCAATTGTAGGAGTTTGTTCCTACAGAAGGTGAGGCCACACACTCCCTTTTCTGAAATTTTGTTAATCTTCTCTTTTAGTAGTTATGGTATATAACTATGTTGTTGTTGTTGTTATTGTTAGGTGCCATCGAGTCAGCTCCAACTCATAGCAACCCCATATACAACAGAACAAAACACCACCTAGTCCTGCACCAGCCTCACAACCTTGTTATACCTGAGCCCATTGTTGCAGCCCTGTGTCAATCCATCTCGTTGAGGGTCTTCCCCTTTTTCACTGACCCTCTACTCTACCAAGCATGATATCCTTCTCCAGGGAATGGTCCCTTCTGATAACATGACCAAAGCAGGAAAGGCGAAGTCTGGCCATTCTCACTTCCAAGGAGCATTCTGGCTGCATTTCTTCCAGGTTAGATTTGTTAATTCTTCTGGCAGTCCATGGTACTTTGAGTATTCTTCACCAACACCACAACTCAAAAGCATCAACTCTTCTTCAGTCTTCCTTATTCATTGTCCAGCTTTCACATATACATATACTCAGAAAAATATTAAATTTCACATTGTAACCCTTTGTGATCCACCCATCTCTCCAGCTTCATGTTTTCCCAACTTCACAATCCCCAACTTCAGACCCAACATTGACATTTAAAAGTTTAGCAAATACCAAACTCCTTGTATAGACCACAGTCCCTTAATCACAATTCTGAAATTCAGAAAGCTTTAAAATTTTAATTTGTTTATGATACATTTGAAAATATAACTAGAGGCAACTCCTGATGTAAATTAAGAGGTTCTTTATAGAATGAATTGATTCTACACAGTAAGTATGGATTTCTGGTGGCTCAGTGGTTAAAGCATTTGGCTGCTAACCCAAAGGTTAGTGGTTGGAACCCATCAGCTACTCTGTGGGAGAAAGATGAGGCAGTCTGCTTCTGTAAAGATTTACAACCTTGAAAACTCTATGGGGCAGTTTTACTATGCTTTATAGGGTCACAATGAGTGGGAATTGACTTAATAGCAGTGGGTTTGTTTTTGGTTTAGTTTGATTTAGTGAATAGTCATGTTTTGCTGAAATATTATTGTGTTCAATTACAGGGAGCTACCCCAACCCCTGCATGGAAAGCAGTTGTGTAATATACTGTCCAAACTTTCAAAAATTCAAAAAACAAATTATGAATTTCAAAACACTTTTGGCATATAGGGACCTATATTTGTAGTAACCTAAATTCATTATAATTTTTTGAAGCAACCCTATCAAGAAATAATTTATTTAAAAGAAAACACACAATTTTAAATGTATAATTTGGCAAGCTCTGAGAAACATGAATCATCGCCACAATCACAATACAGAAAATCTGCATCAGTTCAAAAAGATGCCTTGTGCTCATTTGCAGCCAGTCCTTTCCTCCCACTCTCAGTCCTGGAAACCACTGATCTAATTTGCTATCCCTCTAATTTTGGCTTTTTTCCCAAAAAATATCATATAAATAGAAATGTTCAGTATGTGATCTGTTGTGCCTGGTTTCTTTCCCTTAACACAAGGCTTCTAAAATTCACCCATGTTGTTACATATATCAGTAGTTTGTTCCTTTTTATTGTTGAAAGTATTCAATCTACTTCCATAGTGATACTGCCTCGGAAACCCAAGGAGGGGTCGCTATGAGTCGGGTCTGACTTGATGGCACATAACAACAACAACAACAGTTTTGTTTATTCATTTGCTGGTTGTTAGAGATGTATATTCTTTAAAGATTTAGCAATAATGAATAAAGCTGCTATGAAAACCCAAGTATAAGAATTTGTACGCATATGTTTTCATTTCTCTTAGGTAAATGTGACTACTAGGTTATATGATAAATATATATTTAAACTTTTAAGGAACTGCTGCTAAGCTGATTTGAAAGGTGGCTGTATCATTTTTTCATGCCTGCTAGAAATGTATGAGAGTTTTGGTTGCTCCAAATTCTTGCTAGCACTTGGCATTACCAGTTTTTTTAAATTTGCCATTCTAGTGGGCTTGTATTGATAAGTCATTTAATATTAGGATTCCTGTGGCTAATATTTTTTTAAATTTATATTTACATATTTTTTTAAATTTACATTTCTCTGGGAGCTCTGGTAGCATAGTGCCTAAGGCACTTGACTGCTAACCAGAAGCCTGGCAGTTCAAACCCACCAGCCACTCCTCGGAAGGAAGATGGGGCAATCTACTTCCGTAGTGATACTGCCTCAGAAACCCAAGGAGGGGTCGCTATGAGTCGGGTCTGACTCGACAGCACATCACTACAACAGTACAGTGGTTAAGGGATTTGGCTGCTGCTAACCAGGAGGTTGGTGGTTCAAACCCATCAGCCTCTCTGTGGAAGAAAGATGAGGCGGTCTGCTTCCATAAAGATTTACAGCCTTGGAAACCTAATGGGGATCACTATGAGTCAGAATTTACTCGATGGCAGTGAGCTTGGTTTGAATATTTTTAGTGACTAATGCCTTCTAGTTAGTAGTCAAATGCCTTAGGCACTATATCATCAGAGCTCCTGAAATGGCAGTGAGCATATTTTCTTACATTTATTTGCCATTAGTTTATCTTCCTTGATGAAGAGTCTGTTAAAATATTTTGCCTATTATTATTATGTATCATTTTTTTCTATTTACTATTGAGTTGTAAGTGTTCTGTGTATATTTGGATGTTACTTCTTTAATTTGCCAAAAAAGCGACTAGAACTAATAAACAAATTCAGCACGGCTATAGGATACAAGGGTACAAATCATGGTACAAATGATTAAGTGCTGGTCTACTAACCAAAAGGTTGGCAGTTCAAATCTACCAGAGGAGCCTTGGAACTAAGGCCTGGAGATCTGCTTCCAAAACATCATAGCCTTGAAAACCCAATGAAGTGCAGTTCTATTCTGCACATGTGGGCTTGCCATGAATCAGAATAGATTCTATAGCAACTACCAACAATTATAACAGGATATACAGTCAGTATACAAAAATAATTATATTTTTATATAATAGCAATAAACAACTGGAAATTGAAAAAACATAATAATAGCATAAAATATGAAATATTTAAGTCACAAATTTTATTAAAGATGTACAAATGTGCACACTAAAATTGCAAAACAATGCTGAAAGAAATTAAGGAAGACCTATATAAAGGGAAAGATCTATTTTGCTCATAGTATGGAGGCTTCAATATAATTAAGATCATTCTGGCCAATCTATAGATTCAATACATTTCCAATCAAAATTGTGCAAGGCTTTTATTTGTTGTCATTGCTAAAAATAACAAGCTTATTTTTAAGATTTATATGGAAATGCAATGGACCCAAACAATTCAGGAAAAATACAGTTAAATTAAAAGAATTATACTACTCCACGTTAGGAGTTACTCTAAAGCTACAATAATCAAGACCACATAATATTGGACTGAAAATACACATATACATCAATCAAATAGAGTAGAAAGTTGGGAAATAATCCCACACATACATGGTCAATTGATTTTCAACAAAGGTGTCAAGACAATCAATGGGAAAATGATAATTTTTTCACCAAATTCTGTTGGAACAATTGGATGTCCATGTGCAAAAATAAACATCAATTGTTACTTTCATAGCATATAGAAATCCTTACTCTAAATGGAGCACTGACCTAAATGCAAGAGCTAAAACTATAAAACTAACAAAAGACAACATAGGATAAAATGTTAGACAAAACTTTCTTAGGCTGCAAAATGCACTGGCATATATAAAAATTTAAAACTTGTTTTTCAGAAGACACCTGAAACCAAAAAAACCAAACTTACTGCCTTGGAGTCAAATCCGACTCATAGAGACCCCTCCTTTGGTTTCCAAGGTGATATCACGACGTAAGTAGATTGCCCAACCTTCCTTCCAAGGAATTTCTTCAGAAGACACTTAAGAAAATGAAAATGCATTCCACAGACTGGGGAAAAGTATTTTTTCCAAAAAAGGACCTGTAAACATAATGTTTGATATTTCTATGCCTTTTGTCATGCTATTTCTTCCACTTAGCATGCACTTTCCTTTGTTCTTTGAATAAAGAGCTCTGGTGGCCTAGTGCCTAAGGCATTTTGACTGCTATCCAGAAGGCTAGTGGTTCAAATCCACCAGTGGTTCCTCAGAAGGAAGACTGGGCAATCTGCTTCTGTAGAGATAATGCCTGGGAAACCCAAGGAGGGGTGGCTATGAGTTGGATCCTACTTGAGGGGCAGTGAGTTTGGTTTATTTCTCTTTTAGATTCAGCTCAGGCATTAGGAAGACCCTACAAGTCTCACCTTCCAGGCTGGCCATAGCATCTCTCATGCTGTGCCTCCCCAACCAATTTACATGTCTGTTTTCTGTACTAAACAGTTAGTTACTTGAGGGCAAAAATGATGTTTTGTATGCTTTGTTGGCTGATTGATCTACAGTGCGTTCATCTTTTCCATATCCCCCAAACCCACAAAATGACATGTTGGACGATGCTCTCCCCCCTTCCTGATGATAGTTCCATCTCCTTCTTTCCTCTTGTTACAAAACATGAAATTACTTCTTATCTCTTCATTCCCATCCTTTTTTTTTTTCACTAACCCATAGCAATCTGGTTTTCAACTCCTACAATATTTTCTATTGAACTTATTTATTTATTTATTTCTAGGCACCTAAGTAATTGTATATTTACTCTCATTTATGTCTCTGCATAGGAGAAAGAGCTGGTGATCTGTATAAAGATTATAGTCAAGTCCTGGGTTTTGGTACAAAAAAAAAAAAAAGATTATAGTCAAGAAAACCCTATAGGGCAGCTCTGCCCTGTGACATGGGGCTCCTATGAGTGGAGACTGACTCAAGGGCACACAACAACCGCAACAACACCAGAAAGATCATAAAAATTCAGGCAGTTTGTAGATTCA
>NW_006921647.1:7396401-7407253 GCF_000298275.1 Orycteropus afer afer | reverse complement strand
ATATATATATATATATATATATATATAGTCAAGAAAACCCTATAGGACAGCTCCACTATGTCATATTGGGTTGCTATAAGTGGAGATTGACTCATGGGCACAGAACAACAATACCTGAAATGTCATGAAAATTCTGGCTGTTTGCTAGACTCAAATACAATCCAATGAACTTATAACCATCAATTTCATGAGTACTTTTTATTCCTCACCTTATGTGACTGCCCTGAAGCTCTAAAAATTGGCTCCCCATTAGATTGTAAAGTGTTTGAGCAAGGGATCATGACTTATTTACCCTTGTGGCCTTAGAGCCTATTACAATAGGCATATGGTGAGCACTCCGATAGTGTTTATTGAACTGAGCAAGGGAACTGATTAATGTTTACAATCCTTCCTGGAAAGCTCTATTTCTTTGGAAACTATAATTCCATGATGCATTGAGATCTCTTATATCACTGTTTCTTGTCACACTGCTCTTGTCATCTGTTTGCTACCTTAATGTGGATGCTCCTTAGCTGTCTGTCCTTACACTCCTTTCTTGCTTTTTGACACTGTCTCTTGGATAGTCATCTGCTTCCATAGCTCTATTATTATTGTTGTTGTTAAGTGCCATTGAGTCAATTCTGACTTAGAGCAACACTACATACAACAGAACAAAACACTGCCTGGTCCTGTGCCACCTTCACAATCATTGCTGTTTGAAACCATTGTTGCAGCCACGGAGTCAATCCATCTTATTCAGAATCTTCCTCTTTTTTGCTGATCTTCCACTTTCCCAAGCATGATGTTCTTCTCCAGGGACTGTTATCTCCTGATAACATGCCCAAAGTACGTGAGACAAAGTCTCACCATCTTCCCTTCTATGGACCATACTTGCTGTACTTCTTCCAAGACAGATTTGTTCATCCTTCTGTCAGTTCATGGTATATTCACCAACACCATAATTCAAATGCATCAGTTCTTTTTTGGTCTTTCTTATTTATTGTCCAGCTTTATCATGCATAAGGTAATTGAAAATACTGTGGCTTGGGTCAGGTACACCTTACTCCTCAATGTGACATCTTTTCTTTGTGTTTCAACACTTTAAAGAGTTCTTTTGCAGCAGATTTTCTCAAGGCAATATTTCATTTGATTTTTTTTTTTTTTTGATTGCTGTTTCCATGAGTGTTAATTGTGGATCCAAGTAAAGAGAAATCCTTGACTACTTCAATATTTTCTCTATTATATTGTTGATTATCGGTCCAGTTGTGAGGATTTTTGTTTTATGTTGAGGTATAATCCATACTGAAGGTTGTAGTCTTTGATCTTCAGCAGTAAGAGTTTCAAGTCTTCTTTACATTCAGCAAGCAAAGTTGTGTCATCTTCATACTGCAGATTATTAATGAGTCTTCCTCCAATCCTGATACCACGTTTGTTCTTCTTCATGTAGCCCAATGTTTTGGATACCTAGTGCTGCTCTGACAGGAATATACCATAAATGGGATGCTTGAACAAACAGGAGTTTATTCTCTTACAGTTTGGAAGCTTTAAGTCTGAGTTCAAAGTGGCAGGCTCCAGGGGCTGGGTGAAAGCCCCTCAACATTGGGCTTCAGCTCTGCCTTCTACTCCCAGCCCACTGAAGCTGGAGGCTTTTCTTCTGCTGGCTGCTGAGACTGACAAGCCCAAGGTTGACAAGTAAAAAGACACAGTCCCAATATTGCTAAACCACATGGCAGGATGTTAATTCAAGGCCATTGAAAGTCCTAAAGTCAGCAGAGCATGACAGGCTGCTGAACACTGTTATGGCTACATGCAGGGTTCAAGCATGCCATAGGCTAGAGACCATTTCCAAAGCTGCTTCTTATATACAGGAAGCAGACCACATCCCTAAAGCAGCTACTCAGCTGCTCCAATAGATTCCACCATGGAGTTAATTACCAATCTCACCATGGGGAATAACTACATCCAGCTGCCCAGCCACTCAATCAGGCTCAGCCAAGTTGACACACAAACTTAACTACCACACCCAGCTTCTTGTATTATTTGCTCAGCATACAGATGGAATAAGTATGGTAAAGTAATTCAACTGTCACATACTTGTCCTAATTTTAAACCACACAGTATCCCCTTATTCTGTTCAATTGATGGCCTCCTGGTCTATGTACAGGTTCTATATGAACACATAGTTCTGACCAAAAAACAAACCTGTTGTCGTAGACTCAATTCCAATTCATAGCAACCCTATAGCAATTCTGTAGGACAGAGTAGAAATGTCCTACCTATAGGATTTCCCAAGCTGAAAATTTTCACAGGAGCAAACTGCCACATCTTTCTCTCTCAGAGCAGCTGGAGGTTTCAAACTTCAACCTTTTGGTTAACAGCTGAGCTCTTTAACCACTGTGGCACCAGGGCTCCTTGCACGTAACTCTAATTCCACTCACATCTATGTTCTCTTCCATAGGCAGTACTAACTGCCTATGTCCAACTACCTACCAGCTAGATCTGCCTTTTTTCTGCAGGCTCTCACTCTCAGCATATATAAGTACAATTTTGATAAATGTAAAACATATATAAATCATTTCCTCCTGAAATACATATCTCATTTAATAGCAAAACTCCACACCTAGAATACCAACCTTGGAGTCATTCTTACTTTGTTCTTCCACCCCATAAAAAAAAATAGTACTACATCCTTTCTAATCTACCTCCTAAATATTAATCATGTCTGTCTCTGCTCTTTTCTTAATCATGAGTCTCATCATTTTTCATTTCTCCCCTGGCGATTGCTGTAGCCTTCTGTTGGGGAGCATCTACACACCCACCTTGACTATTCTAAAAGACAATTCTGAGCACAGCATTGCCTTGTTTAAGCACCTTTGACAGCTTTCTAATACCCAAACACATCAAACCATTTGCTCTCCTGCAAATAGCCACATGCATTTCCCTTCTTTTTAAGCATTTTCACCTACTGTTCATCTGTCTAGGAAGAACATCATCATTATCCTCTATTTGTATAACAACTCTTACTAGCTTGAAGACACAAATTAAATATTACTTCTTCAGTAAAGTCTTGTTCAAATCCCCCACTCCCACACATATACCATGTAGACCTTCATCACTGTGTTGTAATGACTAGTTTATAAACTCTTCTTCTTTCTAGATTACATCTCAGTCATCTTTGTATTCCTCAACATTTGGCAGAGAAATGAACAAAAAAAACTAGTTTTGAAAAGGGAAGTATTTTCTGATTTTTGATGTGACCAGCTTCTATTAGGTGTTGTTTGGGAATAGTGTCATATATTTTATGATGAATACAGTAGTTTTTAAAAATGGTTTAGCCACTTCCTTAGCAGTGGTTTATCTCTCCTTTAGAGAAAACCAGAATGAGTTTTTAATAAAATGATTGAAAAGGTACAGTGAATCTTCAATTTAATTATTTCAGTTCCTGCAAAAAATGTCTTTCAGAGAGGCTGCTGCTTGGTAGAATGTGATAAAGTTCCAAAACATTTTTAAAAATTGTAAATTAATTTATAAATTTCCATTCAAAGTTTAATCTGCTATTTTCGCATATGAAAACTCATAAGGTTGCTTCCTATTGATTTAGTATCTTTGCATCTGGAGTTTCGACTGGTATTTAATCTCCTTCTAGAAGCTTCCAGAGGGAGTTGGTAGAAGTCAGTGACTGTTTCTCCCCTTTTCATCTTTTTATTTTTTTCCATTCATGTCCAGTACTCCTCAGACAAATGTTCTAGTTTAGATTTCTAGTCTTGTTTCTCCCATTTTTTTGTGTTTCAACTACAGCAGATACTGCATATTGTTTTAACATGCCCTGGCTCTTTCTGGCTTTCATATGTTTCTTCATAGGCAGTGCTCTACCCGGCCTTCCATATCCTCCTGTCATAGTCCTAATGCTCCTGCCTCAGCCATCATTTAAACTGTCACAGCCTTCCTGAGACATCTCCTGGTCCTTCCAGTTGGATCTGAGCACCACTCCCAACCCTCATTACCCAGATCACTTCTGGTGATTCTTCAATGGGGCTTCTTATATTTTACCTTGTATTGCAGCTGCATGCACTTATCCTATTGCCCTTCTCAGTGAGATGATATACTTTCTAGGAAGTATCAGTATGTCCAGTTCATCTTCAAGACCCTACAATGCAAAAGCACACTTTCCTGCTTTCTTGACCAATAATTATTTGTTTTATTGAATTGAGTTAAATTCAAATAGCTGTCTCTTCATTATGTGCTATTATAAGTTCAAAATAATAGTAAGTGGTACAGCCAGGATTTGAACACAGGATGTTTGTTGTACTTCAAACCACTATATTTTGTTGCTTCCTCAACAAACAGAATTTTTATTGCAAATTTGTTGGTCCAGTTATATAATTTAGCTCTAATCACAAAAACATAATAACTTTCAAATTAAGATAACATTTTCTCCCTAACAGAGTGTGCAAAAAGTGTTTTTGTTTTTCTGTGACATTAATTTCAAATAATAGGATCATTTACCTATCTAGAAACACTCCTTTCATAAATTTATTATGACTTTATAATCTATTATCTGTCTTAATTCTTTCAGGATATGTAGATATAGAAGTATAGACATATACATACAATATCACTTATTATATGGTATGAAATAGACTGGGCCTGATTTCAAGAACTAGTCTAAAAAAGTCCTTGAACACTGCTCAGAGGTGTATTTAGCGCCAAGACCATGGGATTTCTATTGGGCTGGAAGCAGAGTTCAGGGGCTTGTTCTGAGCTTCAATAGGCAGGAAGAAGTGAGGGAGCTGCAAAACATCATCTTAATCTCATTGTTTGGCCTTGAAAATTCAATGAGGGTGTCTAAAAGATAGCATTATCTTAATCTGTACCCACTAAAATAGCTACTTGTTCTACTAAAACTATTATTTTATTCATTTTTGGGATATAACAAAAAACTATGAGGTAGCATTGAGTGTTCCTTCTGCACTGTGGGATACACTTGAACTTATTTTTCATTAAAGATTAGGCCTTTTCTAAGGAAAAGAAAGAACAGAGTCTCTTTTACCCTTTAAGAGAAGTTTAACAGCAGCATTCTTCTGAGGTATCTGAAATTCTTCTGCATTTGCAGTCAAATTCACTTTATGTTTACCATTTGGTGTGCCAAATTGACCTGCAATTCTTCATCATCTCCTTTATCAAAAAACTCACTTTCAACTCAGCAACTCTGTTCAGAATATCTTAAGGAGGTTATTATTATTATTATTATTATTATTTTTTTCTTTTACAAACCAGTGTAGTTTCCTTTCTAAAACATTTGGAGTATTTAAGGTTCTGGCAGGATACAGAAGCTATAAATCAGATTAACTAATGTGCCTTACCAAGTGATCAGAAAGAAAAAGAATTGTACAGAAGTGAGAAATATTGACTATGTTGGCCCTTATCCGGCAGAGCTTGTCTGTTGTCATGTAAGAGGGTCAATGCCAATGCCAATCCCCATCCCAATGCTAGTGCTGGTGAGTGCTGGTTCCATGGATTACTTGGAGGGATGCTCAGACCCTGTTATACAAAGAAAAATCCAGCAATCAAGTTTGCTCCTATATTTGGACTATGTTGTTATGTGCTGTCAAGTCGGACCCGACTCATAGTGACCCCTCCTTAGGTTTCCGAGGCAGTATCACTACGGAAGTAGATTGCCCCATCTTCCTTCTGAGGAGTGGCTGGTGGATTTGAACCGCCAGCCTTCTGGTTAGCAGTCAAGTGCCTTAGCCACTATGCTACCAGAGCTCCCATATTTGGACTATAGTCCCTTGCAAATAAATGTATATCTATAAAGCTTCTTCTATCTCAATAATTTAAAAAACTTGTGAGAATTTATTGAGGAAAACTTTTTTCCCTCTTTTTAGATGGCACTATTTATCTCTAGTTTCTTTACCTTGAAACTACCGCAATGGAAGCAACAATTTCTGTCCAGGAAGTAGAAAAAAATTGTTTCTATTCCCTTGTCCGTTGTACATACTTTGTAATGATGAGAAGAGGTTGGTGTGGAGATTAAAAGGCCAGGATCTGGAATCCAACCAATCTGAGTTTAAATACAAGTCTTGCTATTTGCCAGACTTTGAGGGAGTTAACAAATATTTCTGATCCTCATTAAAAGATGCCAGTAAAAGAACAATACATACTTTACAGTAGAGAGATTCCCAAGGACTGTAAAACAATGATTCTGATATTCATTGAGAAGTGTAGTGCTTAAGGCATTTGATTGCTAACCAGAGGGCTGGTGGCTCAAATCACCAGCCACTCCTCAGAAGGACGGTTGGGTAATCTACTTCCGTAGTGATATCACCTCGGAAAACTAAGGAGGGGTTGCTATGAGTTGGATCCGACTCCATGGCAGTGCCTTGCCCTTGTGTTGTACAGCAGGCATGAGTTTAAGCTTTTTGCACATGTTATCTACTTAATTTCTTAAACCATGAGAAGGCTCTACTACTAATCCCAGGTCTTAGGAGCCAAACTTGAAGTCAAGAACTGTGAAGTAGTCATGCCCCACAGCACATAAGAGGTGGGCTATGATTCTCTCTGTCATACTGGTTCTTGAGTTGCCCTTACTTATTCTGAAAAACTGCCTTTTTACAGGTATCTCTAAAGTGACTTGTGGTGCTGTCACTTTAGCCATGGTACTCAATACACAGTGGGCCAGCACCGCACTGCACTGCCCTGGAATCATGTAGGACTGGCAAGGATCCTCAGTTCGACATCTGCCTATGTAGGTCCTGGGTTAGGGCACACATGTTTCCCCACAGTGGGACCCCCAGAGACCAGATTTGGCCTCTGCCACCTCTCTCAGCCTGCTCTAAACCTGTGGGGTCACTAGGGAGTTTGCAGAGGTGGGGATGGGGCTGCTGCTGACCACATCTCAGACAATGTCAGACAAGATGACACCAAAATGAGCCCAGGGTCTAGTGGTGGGTGGCCTGGCAGTTGGAAGGTGGGCACTGTAGGGGGAGAAGCCACTAAGGCAGTGGCATCATTAGGGTTGGTGTCACCTGACACCCAGTGCAGTAATTTGTCACTCCCTCCCCTACTCCCATCACCAGCCAGTCAGGATGTGGGTGGGTGGGCTGGAGGCCAGCCATCAAGCAGAGAGGAGGGTCTTCATCTTGGGCAATGGGAAAGGCCGCAGCAGAGAGCCTGAGGGAAGCTGGGCAGAGAGGGGCCCAACACAAAGTTGGGGTGGCGCACTGGCAGGGAACAGCCCAGGGGACAGTCCAGCCCAGCCCACCCCACCCCATGGCTGGAGTAGTTCACTGGCCTGCCAGCATGCCCATGAAGTGCCGACACCTCAAGTTACCTCACTAGGTGACACCAGCTAGTGATGTCAGTGTCCTGAACTTCCCCTGGAAGCCTGAAGGGTGGATCAAGTTTCTTTCCCTCTTTTTCTTGCCTAATATTTTCACACTTCCCCCTCCTCTTCCTCCCTCCCCATTATCTTTAAATATTATCAGCCAAAGAAATAAAGGAATACTCCTGAGGCTGTATTAAGATTCTGTGGTTTGGAAGGCTCCATAAAACACATCTAGGATTGTAGTTAGACATATATTTGGCTCACTTTCTATTTCAAGACTCTCCATAAACACTGATCTCTTTGTAGAGACTTTCCTCACCTCTGGGCCCCAGCTTGAATATTGACTCTTCTTTTATCACCTCTTCCATAGGCTGCTTTGTAGTAGATATAGTTGTGCACCCTTCCTGGGGACCTGATTCTGACTTGCCTATCATGACGTCCCCTGCAGCATCTATCATAGTGCCTTACAAATAGAAGCTCATTAAGAAATGTAAAGCGTCTATAACTCAAACCATTCCATAATCAAGCCATAATGACAGACTGGGAGAAAATAGTTGCAATTTATATATAACAAAGTATTGTCATCCATGATGCACAAATAATTTATTTATTTATTAAAAATAAAAGAGGAAAAATTATTAAAAATAAGAGGGTGTGAATAGTCAATTTAAAGAAGGGAAAAAACAAATAAGCATATAGTCAATAATGTGACAAAAACTTTAATCCTCACTAGAAATTGGGAAAATATCAATGAAAAATCTTAAATGAAAATAAATTTTTTTTTAATTTATAGGTATCACTGAAAAAGATTTACTTCTAGTAGAAAAAGAAAGAACTTTTCGTATAGAATGAGCAGCATGAAGGAAAAAATGAGCATGTGAAGTTAAAAATCACATTTTGTGTGTAATTATGTATGATAAATATGTATATGATAGGTTTATATAGATAAACAACTGTTAGACAATAGATGGATGGATGAATTCTCCAGAAGCAATCTAAGAAGGATTAAAGTCTAAATTGTTAATGTTTACCTGTAGAGTTGGGATGGATAGATGGAATGCAATTTTAAAAGGTCTGAAGTTATGGATAGTTTTCTTCTTTCTGCATTTTTCAGAATTTTCAAATAATAATAATGAAAATATCAGAAACTTCGAATAAAGAAAACGTTACCATCAGATCCTCACCAATCAGATGTTCTGATTCTTGGAAACACAGGAAAATTACATTTCCCAGCTTCCCTTGCAGTTAGGCTGAGTCCATATGACTGAGTTTGACCAAAGTCATATGGAGAGGAAGAAAAAAAAGCCATTTCTAGACTTGACCTTAAAACATCTCCCATTGTTTTCCTTACTCCTTCTCTTTACTTGTCAGCTTGTTGAATGCAGAGGGTCTAGAAGGAATTCTGAGGCAGCTTTTTGAGGTGGCAGAGATATATGCCAGAAGAAGCTGGGGTTCCTGAGTCACCATATAGAAGAGAGTCACTCAAGTTGGCTGCCTGGCAAAAATCTAACTTTCTCTGTCTTAAGCCCCTTCATTTTAGTGTTGTTTGTTCCAGCAATTAGCATTAATTACCCGGAAAGACATATCACCAATACAAACACCAAAAATTAAAATAACTAAACCCACTGTCATCCAGTCAAATCTGACTCATAGTGACCCCCATTGGGTCTATACAGTAGATCGTCCCATCTTCCTTCCCCAGAGCAGCTAGTGGGTTTGAATGCCAACCTTCTGGTTAGCAGCCAAATGCCTTATCCTTTTCAGAAAGTAAATTTTTTCCATTAAAATGAAAAATGTGCATTTTCTTTGTCCCAAGATTCTAGGAATCAAACACATAGAAATAATATCATGAATATGCAAAGATGTACTTGTAGCAATATGTTTGCAATACATAAAAAGTCAAGCTATATTTTTATTCATGGAGAATTGTTGTTGTTGTTATGTGCTGTCAAGTTGTCTCTGACTCATAGCGACCTTATGTACAACAGAATGAAACACTGCCTGGTCCTGGGCCAGCCTCATGATCCCTTCTATACCTGAGCCCATTGCTCCAGCCACCATGTCAATCTATCTTGTTGAGGGCCTTCTTTTTCACTGACCCTCCACTTTACCAAGCATGACATCCCTCTCCAGAGAATGGTCCCTTCTGACGACATGACCAAAGTAGGTGAGACAAAGTCTGGTCATTCTCACCTCCAAGGAGCATTCTGGCTGTACCTCTTCCAGGACAGATTTGTTACTTCTTTTAGCAGTCCACAGTACTTTCAGCATTCTTTGCCAACACCACAACTGAAAAGCATCAACTCTTCTTCTGTCTTCCTAATTCGTTGTCCAGCTCTCACATGCATAAGAGGCAATCGAAAATACCATGGCTTGGGATAGGCACACATTAGGCTTCAAGGAGACATCTTTGCTTTTCATTACTTGAAAGAGGTCCTTTGAAACAGATGTGCCCAATGCAATATGCTTTTGATGTCTTGACTGCTGCTTCCATTGGTGTTGATTGTAGAGCTAAGTAATATGAAGTCTTTGACAACTTCAATCTTTTCTCCATTCATCATGATGCTGCTTATTGGTTTGGTTGTGAGGATTTTTGTTTTCTTTATATTGAAATGTAATCCATACTGCAGACTGTAGTCTTTAATCATCTTCAGTACATGCTCCAAGTCATCCTCACTTTCAACAAGCAAAGTTGTGTGGTTTGTATATCTCAGGTTGTTAATGAGCCTTCCTCTAATCCTGATGCCACATTCTTCTTCATTATAGTCCAGCTTCTTGGATTATTTGCTCAGCATACAGATTGAGTAAATATAGTGAAAGGATACAACCTTGACACATCCCTTTCCTTATTTTAAACCGTGAAGTATCCCCTTGTTCTGTTTGAATGATAGCTTTGTGGTCTATATACAAGTTCCTCATGAGCACAATTAACTGTTCTGGGATTCCCATTCTTCTCAATGTTATTCACATTTTGTTATGATCTACAAAATTGAATGCCTTTGCACAGTCAATAAAACACAAGTAAACATCTTTCTGGTATTCTTTGCTTTCAGCCAAGATCCATCTGACATCAGCTATGACATCCCTCACTCCACGTCCCCTTCTGAATCCAGCTTGCATTTCTGGAAGTTCTCTGTCCATATACTGCTGCAACTGTTTTTGAATTATCTTCACTAAGATTTTACTTGTGTGTGATATCAATGGTATTGTTTGATAATTTCCACATTCTGTGGGATCCAAACCTCTTGGCATAGCTGAATGAGTGCCTCCAGCTCTACACCTGTTTGTTGAAACATCTCAATGGGTATTCTGTCAATTCCTAGAGCTTTGTTTTTTGCCAATTCCTTTAGTGTAGCTTTGACTTCTTCCTTCAATACCATTGGTTCTTGATCATATGCCACCTCCTGAAATGGATGATCATCTACCAATTCTTTTTGGTATAGTGACCCTGTGTATTCCATCCATCTTCTTTTGATGTTTCCTGCATCATTCAACATATTGCCCATGGAATCTTTCAACATTGTAATTCAAGGCTTACATTTTTCA
>NW_006921647.1:7379319-7391926 GCF_000298275.1 Orycteropus afer afer | reverse complement strand
AGAGTCTCTTCTGACATCCATTTTGGTCTTTTCTTCCTTTCTTGTCTTTTTCATGACCTTTTGCTTTCTTCATGGATGATGTTCTTGATGTCATCTCACAGTTCCTCTGGTTTTTGGTCACTGGTGTTCAATGCATCAAATCTATTCTTTAGATGGTCTCTAAATTCGGGAGGGATATATTCAAGATCATGTTTTGGCTCTTGTGGACTTGTTTTAATTGTCTTCAACTTCACCTTGAATGTGCATATGAACAACTGATGGTCTGTTCCACAATCAGCTCCTGCCCTTGTTTTTGGCTGAAGGTACTGAGCTTCTCCATTGCCTCTTGCCAGAGATGTAGTCAACCTGATTCCTGTGTACTCCATCTGGTGAAGTCCATGTGTATACCTGCCATTTGTGTTGTTGCAAAAAGGGTACTTGCAATAAATAAGTCATTGGTCTTGCAAAATTCTATCATGCAATAGAATTTCTATCTATGTCATTTCTATCACCAAGGCCATTTTTTTCCAACTATTGGTGATTCTTCTTTGTTTCCAACTTTTGCATTCCAGTCACCAGTGATAATTAACATATCTTGATTGCATGCTTAGTCAGTTTCAGACTGCAGAAGTTGGTAAAAATCTTTAATTTCTTCATTTTTGGTTTTGGTGGTTGGTGAGTAAATTTGAATAATAGTAGATTAACTAGTTTTCCATGTAAGCATATGGACATCATCCTATCATTGGCAGCATTGTGCTTCAGGATAGATCTAGATACATTCTTTGTGATGATGAATGCCATGCCAGTCTTCTTCAATTTGTCACTCTTAGCATAATAGATCATATGATCATCTGATTGAAAATGGCCAGAACCAGTCCATTTCAGCTCACTAATGCCTAGGATATCAATCTTTATGTGTTCCATTTCATTTTTGACAACTTCCCATTTTTCTAAATTAATACTTCGTATGCTCCAATTTCCGATTATTAATGAAAGTTTACAACTGTTTTTTCTCAACTTGAGACATGGCACATCAGCAAATGGTGGTCCTGAAAGCTTTACTGGAGCCACTTCATTAAGGTCAGCTCTACTCTGAGGAGACAGCTCTTCTTTAGTTGTATTTTGAGTGTCTTCCAACCTGAGGGGCTCTTCTTCTGGCAATATATTGCACAGTGTTTCAGGGCTATTCATAAAATTTTCCAGTAATATATTAGACAGTGTTTCACTGCTTTGATAAGATTTTCATAGGCCAATTCTTTGAGAAGTGGATGGCCTCTTCCTTCATCCAAGTCTGGAAGCTTAGTCTGGAAGCTTCGCTGAATCCTTTCCACCATGAGTACCCCTTCTGGCATTTGCAACACCAGTAGCATAGCCTCCAGCCTCACAGCAACATGCAAGCCATCACAATATGACAAACTGACAGACAAGTTTGTCTTCGTTAACTGTTCCAAACTGGTCTGCTTATTTCCTGGTCACCTCCACCCTGCTCACTTATCTGGCCTGCCCATGGAGTGCAAACACCCACCTTCCTCTGGTCCTGGGACTGGCTCACTGTGGCCTGCCTCCATGCACACAAACTCCCACCTTCTGCTGTTCCCAGGGCTGGCCTACCACCATGGGGAGTAGTTAAGTAAATCATAGCATATTAAAAGACTGTTCTACCCATGGAAAATAAGAAATTCTCTCTCACAGAGGAGCCACTCAGCAGTGGACCTGAAGAGGCTGCTAGCAGCAAGAGCAGTAGCCTCAAGAAAAAGAATTAAAGTTCAAAAAGCTATCCCTGGAAGATTAGAATGGACATTCCCTGCAGGTCTATGCAAGGTGGCATTTCACAACACACCTCCCAATAAAAACAAAAATTAAAAAAAAAAAAAAAGACCTACCTATATGCACTGACCTATAAAGATGCTAATCAGATAAAATTATTTACATAAGAAAAGTCAGACCAATATCCGCAGCATGTTGTTGTTCTTAGGGGCTGTCCAATCGGCTCCAACTAATAGGGACCCTATTTCCAACAGAATGAAACACTGCCCGGTCTTGCCTCATCCTCACAATCCTTGCTATTTATTGGAGCCCATCACTGCAGCCACTGTGTCAATCCATCCTCAGCATGGTTTCTTTCAAATAAAGTTACATTATAGATCTGTATGCATTTATAGATTGAATAAACTTAAGGATACATTGTTGTTGTTGTTATTTGCCGTCGAGTCGGCCCCGACTTATAGCGACCCCTCCTTGGGTTTCCGAGGCAGTATCACTACGGAAGTAGGATTGCCCAACCTTCCTTCCGAGGAGTGGCTGGTGGGTTTGTCTTTTCCATGCCCTTTGTAATGCAGGTTTGCAGTTCTTTTCTTCAAGGGGTTGAGTTCTATTTTCCTACCCCTTAAGTCTGGGTTGATACTGGAATTTTCTTTGAATTAAAGAAATTAAAACATGTTAGCTTTAAGCTTCAGACTCAAGAAGCCTTGTACACATCCTTTTTTTTAAGGCTTTGTCACAGTTCTAACAAGGGCAGGCCAGTATGTTGGAAGAGATCAACCAAGATCACGCAGCAAAGCCAGTAACAGCTGACTGTAGATGAGCAAGCAAAACCAGGTAAGACCAGAAGAGATGAACAGTTACTCTACAGTCTCTTTCCTCAATCCTTTCCTTTCTTCATCTATTCTGTTTTTTCCCCTCTCTCTTTCAATAAGTGTATATTTTTTAACTGCCATAAATGATGTAGGGTACTCAGATACCTATCACACATACAAGGATTAGGCTTATTGTGGTTGAGATCAGGAGAAACTTCTTAGCTCTGGCAATCCACAAAGCAAATGGGGCCTCATTGAAGCCAGTGCACTGGAGGAAGTAGTGTAATTACTGTCATACACAAAACAAAAATTATTCTCTTCAGAGATTTTATTAATGTACTATCTTTTTTCCTGTATTAAGTTTTACCCACTTCTATATATATATAGGAGCTCTGGTAGCGTAGTGACTAAGGCACTTGACTGCTAACCAGAAAGCTAGCAGTTCAAACCCACCAGCCACTCCTCGGAAGGAAGGTTGGGCAATCCTACTTCCGTAGTGATACTGCCTTGGAAACCCAAGGAGGGGTCACTATGAGTCGGGTCCGACTGGATGGCACATGACAACAACAAACAAACAAATAAATATTTAAGCAAAAGCATTTTTTTGGGGTTGTTTGTTTTTGCATATTTCCCTTTTGTCCTCTGGTGCAAATTGAGATGCAGAGACAATTGAAATGTGTGCATTTTGAAGAAATGTGTTTCTTTGCTTGTCTACAGCATACCTGCTCAAGCTCAACAGACCCTCTGTGTCTGGATATAAAGGAAGCAAAGAGGTATAAAAATTTTTATCTGGGGTTTGAAGAAGCATCTTGGTTGGACTATAACATGATTTCACTTAGATGGCCACATTCTCACATGAGTGGCCTTCCTCAGTAGGAGAAATCATCCTGACTAGTTGTAACAGCACAATAAGAAGACAGATGAGTGTTCAAAGGAACACATTTCATGGGAAGAATGCTTTTATAGGAGGAAAAGTTTAATTTCATGTGAATCCAATGACTAAAACTAACAGAAAGCTGATGATTTTACCAGTTGCATTAATTTATTGTAATAGTCCATTAAATAATATCTCAGAATTTCTTTAAGTGAAAATGAGCATATCCATTTCCAGAGAAAAAGGAAACAAGTGATTTGAGTTGAGCAATGTGTTGGTACAGAAAATAGTACTGAACAATCCCATAAAAGCCCTTGGGTGGAAAAACAATATTAACTGTAAAATAGTCAAATTAAAAGTAATTTACAGTCAGATTTTAATATCTTATTTTCCCTTTCAGTAGAATGCATGACATTATATTAAGGCTCTTTCTCATTATTCAAAACAGTAAAATAAGGATCTTTTCTTTTGTAGAGCAGTGTGTTTGCAGAGCAGAAGCCTTCATTTGCCGCTACAGTTCCTTGCATTATTACATAATTGTTCCCATGTATGCCAGTTATTCCATGGGTATTGACATCTGCTGGGCTGATGAGCTAATCTTGACTCTTACTTAACATAGTGGTGTGCTTATAGTCAGATTCAAAAACATTTTGAGTGAAGGAATGAATATAGCTCCAAACTAGATAATTAAAATCACCTGATCTAACAAGAGAATTGGTTAAACATATAGCACACTTAGTTAATGTTCAACCATATGAGTAATCAGGAAATACACACTAAATCTTAGATGATACATCACAGTTCACCTATCACATACTGCAGTGAATTGTAAATTGCTTCAACCTTTCTAGAAAAGCAATTTGGTAAAATGTATCAAGAGCTCTAAAAGAGTTCACAGCCTTTGGCACATCTAAGAATCTATTCTAAGAAGGTATTCACACATATAAAGATTTTTGTACAAGAATATCACTATTTGTAACTATAAAAATACTAAGAAGATATCTATGTGAACATAGGGAAATTATTACACAAATCATGCTACATTTCTATTAATTAAATGCTGTGAAAATCAGTAATAATTACATGCTTGGAGAATATTTAATGACATGCATAAAGGTCAAGTTTTGTACCTTTTTTCACTTAAAATTTTAACTTAAGTGTGATTACAAGATTGAGAGAGAGAGAGACATGTTCAGGGAAATACTTTCTGGTATAGCAAAAAATTTAAAAAAAGGAATTGTATAAAATATATAAACAGAAATATGTTTAAATTATAATGGGCTGCAGTCAAAGTAAAAGAATTTCTTAAAGGCCAGAAAGGGCATGAAGGGAAGAAATTATAGGTTAAGTGAGCACAGCAGTTAGTGTTTCACTTGAGGATAGCCATGAGTGTGTTTAATAAGTTTTGTGTGTAGATGATAGGAGATAAATCATGGGGCTGAGCAGGGCTAAAGGTCAAATTGGAGAACGTGACATAAAGAAGAGAATTGCTAAAGGGCAACAATTACCCTCTAGAGAGAAATAGGAGGGATATGTATCTGTCTTGTCTTTGACTCTGGGTAAAGAAACTGAAAAAAAAAAAAAAAAAAAATAGGAGAAAAAAATTTCCCTTGAGAGAAGGCATAAATTTGTTTGCATTTACCCGGGATTGAGACCTGAATTAATATTACAGGTGAGTCTCGAAACTCCAAACACAGAATTCATTTGAAGTGTTAACAGATTGGGAATGCCTTCAGAACCCAGAAGTAGCAAAAGCAAAGCCTCCCTGGAAAATGCATCTAAAAATCAGCCTCAGAAATTCCCACAATTAATATTCTAAGAAGCATCTCCAAATATGTGACTACACAAGAAACCTAAATGAGAATCATGCTAAGCAAGATGCTATATGATCAGATCTTTAATCACTGTATATGTATATATACATACACACACACACACACACACATACACACATATAGAATAGAACTGAAAGAACAGCACAGAAATATATCAATATATCTATGGCAATTTGATTTTTGGCAAAAGTAGAAAGTCCAATCAATGAGGAAAGAATAATTTCTTCAACAAATTGAGAAAATTGGATTTCCAAATGTGATAGAATGGACCTGGACACATACCACACACCTTATACAAAAATTAATTGAAAATGGATGAATTACCTAAATTTAAAAAAAAGTTAAAAACACAAAGTCTAGAAGGAAATATAGTAGTACATATTCATGACTGTGGATTTAGCAATGGATTCTCAGATAGGATACCAAATACACGGGCAACAAAGGGAAAAACAGGTAAGTTGGATTTGATCAAAATTAAAAACTTTTGTGCATCAAAGGATGTTATCAGGAAAGAAAATGACAACCTGTAGAACTGGAGAAAATATTTACAAATCAGATATCTGATAAGGGTTAACAGCTCAGCAACAAACAACTAAAAACAAAAAGACAAACAACCCAATCAAAAAAAGGGCAAAATTCTTGAATAGACATTTTACCAGAGATACAAATGGCACATGGGAAGATGTTCGACATCTTTAGTCCTTGGAGAGATGCAAATCAAATACACATGAGATATCACTTTGCACCCATAAGATAGCTAAAATGATAATAATAACTTTAAAAAAAGCAAAAAATAACAAGAGTTGGTGAGGATATGGAGAAATTGGTACCCTCATGCATTAGTGTTGGTAGTATAAAAAGGTTCAGCAACTATGAAAAACAATGTGGTGTTTATTCAGAAAGTTAAACATATAATTACTATATGACCTAACAAATTTTCCTAAATTTTTTTATCTTATATTTTTTTTCTTTCCTTACCCAGAGTTAATTTTACCCAAAATACTTGAAAATAGAGACTCAAACAGATACCTGTACACCAAAGTTTACAACAGCCTTAGTCATAATAGCCAAAAGGTGGAAACAATCAAAGTGTCCATTAACAGGTAATGAATAAATAAAATGTGATATATCTATACAATGGAACATTATTCAATGATATAAGAAAGAAAGTACTGATACATGCTACAATATAGATAAACTATAAAAATATGATGTGAAGTGAAACAAGCCACACACAAAGGGATAAATACTGTATGATTCCACTTACAAGAAATATCTAGAAAAGGCAAAATCTTAGAAACAGAAAATATATTAGAGGTTCCCAGGTACTAGGGGAAGGAAGGTGTGGGAAGTTATTGCTTAATGGGTTCAGCATTTCTGTTTGGGATGATGAACAAGTTTTGAAAATAGATAATGGTGATGGTTACACACATTGTATGTATAATTAATGCCACTGAATTGCATACTTTAAAATGGTTGAAATGATTAAATTCATAGCCTTAAGTGCTCATATTAGAAAAAGTAAAATGAGAAATTTTGTTGTGTGCATTTTACCACAATAAAATATTTTAAAAGATAATATTCAAAGTATTATAAAACAAAAAGATAATATAAAAATTGATCAGGGATAGCTGATAAAAGAACAAATAGAGATGGTAGACAAGAAAACTATATAATAATTAATGTTAGAAACTGAATGGCAAGATTAAACTGTAAATTAGAAACAGTTGTAGAAAGAATCAGCAAACTGGAAGACCTATCTGAAAAAATATGAGTAGTCAAGGAATTCATAGGATGGAGGGAGATTTTCCAATATCTGTGTAATTATTGTTTCAGAAAGAAACATTAAGAACAAGGGAGAGGCAATATTTAAAGATATAAATGTTGAAAGATAATCAGATGTAGATTCAGGAAATATATTTACATATATATTTACATATATTTATTCCTTTAGCTCTCACATCTTGTGAGTCAACTGAAGCACAGATAATGTAAACAACATGCTCAAGGTTTCATGGCTAGCAAGTTATAGAAGCAACTGGCTCCTGAGTTCAAGCTCTTAACTACTATACAATACTGCTTTATGAAGAGGCACTCAAGCAGTCCCACCATAATAAAATATCAAAATACCAAAGACAACAAGATTTTAGAAGCAACCAGAGACAGTTTCTGTCAATGGTGGTAGAATAATTTGGATAATGATACGATAGTTGCACAACATGATGAAGGTAATCAGTGTCAGTGAATTGTACCTGTTGAATTGTTGAATTGGAAAACACGTTGTTATATATATTTTTACCATATAAAGTTTTTTGTGTGTTTGTTTGTTTTTGGTTTTTGGTGGTTTGTTTTTTAAAGCAGCCAGAGAAAAAAAATGGATAACCTACAAAAGAAGGACAATCAGAAATTATTCTCAAATTCAACAGAATCGAGATAAAGCTCTTAGAAAAGATAACTGTCAATTTTAAATTCTATACTTAGTATAATTATATGTCAAAAGTGAAGGTAAAATAAAGACATTGTCAGGCCAAAAAAAGTGAAGAGAATGTATTACTAACTGACACAGAACGTAAGAAAAGTCATGTACTTCAGGAGGAAGGAAAATTATATCAGAAGGGTGGTGTGTTAGACTGAGTTCTCTAGAGAAACAAAACCAGCAAAGCCCATATATATATATATATAGGGAGAGAGAGAGAGAGAGAAATTTATCTTAGGAAAATGGCTCACACATATAGAAGCCGGCAAGTCCAAAGTTCCTGGATCAAACGTCAAGCTGGAGGCTTTTCCTGGCTCCCGCAACTTCAGGGGCTGAGGAGCTCAAGGCTGGCAGGCAGTACACTGGCTGTTGACTCCAATGAATGATGAATCCAAGATCTCCAGGCCGAACGGTGAACTGCTCACTCGTGGACAGTTGTAGGCAGCACAACAGAATCCCGATCCACAGAAGAATGTCTCTCTTCCCAGGATGTCCCTGGATATACTGGAAGCAGGCCACACCCCTGGGGAAACTCCCCTTGAACAGATTGGCCACTCAGAACACAGTCATCTGATCCCATCATGGGAACAATGACACAGAACTGGGGTCCAGCCAAGTTGACACACAGCTCCAACTATCACAGGTGGTAAAATGAAAAAAAAAAGAATTTTACTAAATTAGCAGAAGGAAAGCATGGAAAGAGGACGTAAGTTCCCCCAAACTCAGTAAATCTGAAAGAGCTCCCTATTTTTTTTAAAACTATAAATATTCCTTCAGAGATATCAGACTATATACAAAATAAAAAGGATAGGTATAATGTAAGTTTTAACATCCAAAACATAAGGACCCAGAAAGATTAAAGGATGGAAAAATATACCAGGCAAATCTAACAGTGCCAGGAAACTGCTTGTCTACTCTCAGATGTGTTTTTCAGTCTTCTCTTATCTGCTATTTACCATCAGGGACCACCATTCCTAGGTACCCTAGCTCTCTGGCCTTGTGTACTATTGGCCAATAGGGAGTACTGACAGAAGACGAAAGGGTGGGGGGAGGGGAGAAGCCAGTTATTTCTTCTCATGAGTGTTCTGGCAGTTGCCTCTTCTCTGTGGCTTAGTTCCTTTGGACATATTCTCTCTCTCTTTTTTTTAAGCTTCTTGTTGCAGCCTTGCCTTGATCCTAACTCCTGTCTGATAGAACCCACTTCTGGGCTCTGGAAATACCACCTTCTCTAGTTGTCCTAACTATTGGGATGATAGTGGCTAATCTTTGAGTTGCCTTGGGGCCTCTCTTTGCTTTTCAGCTCTTCAATCACCTGTGCAAGCCTCGAAGTTTGAAATAGCAGTGTTTGCCTACCATAAATAAAACCAAAAAAACAAAACACAAAAAACAACCAAACTCATTGCTGTACAGTCCATTGGGTTTCTAAGGCGGTATTTCTAGGGAAGTAGACTGCTTGGATTAATTATAGTAATACTAGGAAAATACACTTTAAGTCTAGAAAACATTGCTAATGATAGTCATTGTGTTTGATAAAGTAAATTCACAGGAAACTAAAAGTTTTATACTTGATTGTACCTAATAAAAGAGCATCAAATTAAATAAACCCCAAAGCAACAGGATTGTAAAGTTAATTTTACAATTCAAATATTATACTGGGAGATTTTAACATACTTTTTTCACAATTGACCAGATAAGACATTGGATATAGGAGATTTAAATACCGTAACAAACTTGAGTGAATCAACATTTCTAGACTGAGCTAAACATCTGGAGAACAATTACGGAATTTGAGCCTATATTATGCTGTAAGACATATTTTGGTAAATTTCATAGAATTATGGACTAAATTTTTTGACCCACCATTTCAAACATTTGAAAATTAAGAAAGTCTACTTAAAAAAAGTCCTGAGTCAAAGATGAAATCACAACGGAAATTAGAAAATAATCAGAAGTAAGTGATAATGCAAATGATATATTTTGTAAAACTTGTGGGATGTAATTTAAGTAGTAGCTTAAATGAGAATTTATAGCTTTAATTCCTCATATTAGAAAAGCAGAATAGCTAAAATTAAATGAATCATCAGTTGGAAGGAATTAGAAAAAGATGAATCCAACAAAAGTATGAGGATGGAACTAGTGATAAAAGCAGAAAATTGACAAGAAAGAGGATAAAAGTAAAATAAAGCGTGTGAATAAAACCAAACATTGTTTTAAATGATTAGAAAAACAAAAAAGAAAAGCATAAACAAAGAAAAAAATGTTATGAAAGAACAAGAAGATACAACTATAAATATGTTAGATAATAATAAGATACAATGAGAATATTAAGAACTATATTAACTTTGAAAACCAAAAAAACCCAAAGGGATCTCTGGTGACATAGTGCCTAAGGCATTTGACTGCTAACCAGAAGGCTGGAATTTAGGTTAAATTTATAGAAAAATGTAAATTCCTGCAAATGACTAAGAATAAACTGAGAATCTAATAGTCTTCTAATAATTAAACAAATTGAAACAATGTTTTTAAATCCTGCCAAAAAATGGTTGTATAGGTAAATTCTACCGGACATTCAAGAATCAGAAAATTGAAATCGTACACAAACGCTTTCAGAAAACAGAGAAAAAGAGGAACATTTCCCCATCTTTTTTCAGGCTAGTGTGAGTTAACATATGTAAGGTACTTGGACTTTTAAGTGTCATGTATTGAGTATTATAAAAACACTTGTTTAATAAATGAAAATAATATAACTGGATTCCATACTAAAATAGAATAATATAACAATTTTCCTTTCTGAACACCAAAACAAAAACAAATTTTATTTAGAAACAAAAACAACAATAAAGATAAAACACATTGACAAAGTTGGGTTTATTCCAAGTATAGTTCAGATACATAAAGTCTGTTTAATATAATAAAATAGGGTTACATAAACACTATGTTAACTCATTAGAGCAGGGCTTGGCAAATTCTTTCTGTGAATGGTCCAATAGTAAATATTTTAGGTTCTGTGGGTCATATGGCCTCTATCCCAATTCTTAATTCTAGTGTTGTAATACAAAACCATCCATAAACAGTACATAAATGAAAGGATATGTTTGGATTCCAATAACACTTTATTTATAAAAATAGACAGCAGGTCATATTTAGCAAACATGCAGGCTATATTTTATTAACTCTTTGATTAAAGGATAAAGACCATAGGTGTGATCATTGCAGAAAAGCATTTGATAAAATGCTCCAGACATTCATAATAAAAACACTTGCTAAATTTGGAAAAAAAGAAATATCCTTAATCTGATGAAAATGAGCAGTAAACATATTGAATGGGGAAATTATTACTTATCCTGTTTAAAATGAGAACCAAAGATTCTATTGTCATTTATATTCAACATTTTACAAGAGATTCTAAACACTGTCAGAAGACATGAAAACAAAATAAAAGGTACAATGATAGATTTAGTTATATTTGTAAATGTTCCAAGGACTTTTGAAAACAAAATATTACATTTTTAGAGTACAAAATTCAATACAAACATTAATTCCAAGACCAAGTTCTGCTTTTGATCTAAGGCTTATTAAAATCACCCACAAAATTTGTTTTCCAGTTTCTTCATCTAAAACAAGAGTCTTAAATACTATGATATTGTGCTATTTGTTAGGTGCCATCGAGCTGAATCCTACTCACAGTAATTCTTTGTACAAAGAAGGAAACATTGCCTAGTCCTGCACCATCCTCACAATCATTACTGTGCCTGAGCCCATAATTGCAGTTACTGTGTCAGTCCCTAACTTTGAGGGTGTTCCTCTTTTTTGCTCAGTCTCTCTATTTTACCAATATGCTTGTCGAAGAATTGCTCTCTCCTGATAACATGACCAAAGTACAAGAGAAGAAGTCTGCCCATTCTCACTTCTAATGAGCATCCCAGCTGTACTTCTTCCAAGACAAATTTGTTTGTTTTTCCAGCAGTCCGTGGCTCAGTCAGTATTCTTCACCAACACCTTAATTCAAATGCTTCAATTCTTCTGCAGTCTTCCTTATACATTCTCCAGCTTTCATATATATGCATATGAGGAGACTGAAAATACCATGGCTTGGGTCTGGTGTGCTTTAGTCCTCAAAGTGACATCTTTGCTTTTTAATACTTTAAAGATTTGCCCAATGCAATATGTCCTTTGATTTCTTGACTCCTACTTCCATGGGTATTGATTGTGGATCCTTGTCAACTTCAATCTTTTCTCCATTTATCTTGATGCTGCTTATTAGTCTGGTTGTGAGGAGTTTTTTTTCCCCCTTAATGTTGGGTGCACTCCATATTGAAGCTCTTGATCTTCAGCAGTAAGTGCTTCAAGTCTTCACTTTGAGCAAGCAAAGTTGTGTCATCTGCATATCTGAGGTTGCTAATGAATCTTCTTCCAAACCGGAGGCTGTATTCATCTTCATATAGTCTAGCTTCTCAGATTATTTGCTCAGCATGCAGTTTGAATAAGTATGGTGAAAGGATAGAACCTTGATGCAGTCTTTCCTGATTTTAAACCATGTAGCATCCCCCTTGTTCTGTTCAAATGATTGCCTCTTTGTCTATGTAGAAGTTTCTGATGAACACAATGAACTATCTAGAATTCCCATTCTTTGCAATATTATACATAACTCATTATGATCCACAAAGTCAACCTTTGTATAGTCAATAAAACACAATAGACATCTTTGTCATATTCTATGTACTGCGGCTTTTGAATAATTTTCAGCAAAATTTTACTTGCAAGTGATATTAATGATATTATTTGATAATTTCTGCATTCTGTTGGATCGCCATTTGTTCTGGTTACCTAGTGCCACTCTAACAAGAATATACCACAAATGGGATGG